>NW_008348613.1:941995-982017 GCF_000622305.1 Nannospalax galili
TATGTATATATTTGAAGTAAAGGGACATATGCACCGTCATCTGATTCCCAAAAAGATCTGGGGTTCTATAGGAGTTATGAGCCCTGAATGAACAGGTGAAAATAAGAGAAATGATGGAACCAGATGGTTTTGACCTGGAGCTTTTGCTTCCTCCTTGTTACCAGCCACATGCCAAGTTTGCTTGGCTCAGAGCTGAAGAGCATGGAAAGGTGAGAGGCTATTATGATGAATCCAGTGTGAATTAGGAATAAAAAGCATCAGCACCACTATTCGGGGGTTACTTTCTTTAACTAGGGGAAAGGTTAGGGAACAAGAAATTATCCCTGAATCTAACACAAGTAAAGGAAAATGGATAGGGAGCCTGGGAGTGAAGAGGCCCCCAACGCTTGACTGCAGTTTGGTGGCTCCAGCGTCAACAGATGGTTTTGCAAATATGACTCACCTGAAGTTATGAGCCACATCTTTCATCTTCTGGACACCCCTTCCCCAGTCTTAAAATCTCAAGGCCCTGTTTCAGAATGGTGCAGAGCCAATGTCTTCCCACTCTGTGTAGAAGACAAAGATGGACTCCAGGAATTCCAACTCTTAATATTCACCCTTTTCACCAAGCAACTTCCTCTGGCAGGTGATTTGAGTCTATGGTGGAACTTGTATAGACCTATAGGTGAATTATGAAGTGGATTACTTTCATGGGTTCACATGGGTTGGATAGGGACTCTACCTTGAAGTACAATGGTTTATATAGGAAATGAGTTTCAAGTTCTAGATAACCAACTGACAAGTGAACTGAATAAAACTTACTGGACTAGAGGGATAGCTGAGTCAGTAAAGCATTTGTTGTACAAGCATGAGAACCCAAGTTTGATACCCAGAACTCACATTAAAAAGCAGGGCATAGTGACATGTATTTGTAAATCCAGGACTGGGGAGGCAGAGATAGGTGGATCCCTAGGGCTCACTGCTTAGTCAGTCTAGCCCCAATCAGCCAGTTCCAAGCCAGTGAGAGACTGTCCCAAAAAACAAGGTAGATGGCATCTGAGGAAGAACAACACTTGAGGTCATTCACTGGTCTCCATATGTACCTGAACACACACACACACACACACACACACACACACACACACACACACCGGAAATAGAACTCACTTTTAAACTAAGGTATCTCTAATCACTGAACAAATCACATACAGAATAAGAAAAAATATTGGTCAATTCTCTAGGAGCCAATTCTTTCTGCTTTTTTAAAGTATGCAAATGATCAAGTAGACATTTTTTAAGATTTACATTTTTTAAAATATTATTTTTATTTCTATGTGTATTAGTGTATTGCCTGCATGTCTGTAAGTACATCCGTGTCTTGCAATGCCCACGGAGGTCAGAAGGGGGTGTCGGATTCCCCTGGAACTGGAGTTACAGACATTGTTAGCTGCCATGTGGGTGCTGGGACTCAGACCCAGGTCTTATGCAAGACCAGTCAGTACTCTTAAGCAGTGAGCCACCTCTTCAGCCCTAAGACTTACATTTATAAGGCAACAAAATTTATCAGAGCTCTGTTTTGTGGGAGACTGAGAGCGTTTTTAAGAGAATTTCAGTTAATGGCTTGAAAATGTTTCTGGCAATTTTTATTTTCATAAATTTTTAATTAGTCAAAGGCCTATTTGATGATGAATCCAAAATCTTATTAGGAAGACATGAGTAACCTTGATAGCATTAGAAATCTCTAATTATTTACTTTTCTATGTTAGAAAAGTAAATTTAACTGAGACTATCTATATAAACTATGATATTTTCTTGAGATTCTATGGATAAGTAAAAGCCTAGCACAACCATGCTCTCAATATCAACTCAAAATCATCATGGTAGAAAATATCTAGCAGGGGAAATAGGTATTGTCACTTGAGGATAATATAGATGTAAGCTGGCAACTTTTATTTTCCCCTCAGGAAACTCAAGTTAAGGTCATAATTTTACTGTGATTGTATCTACTCCATTGTGCCATTCTAAATATTCAACTTTTCAACTCATAGGAAATGAAACCAGCATTTTATGAAATGAGCCCACACTGTAGAGCTGGGAAAATGATGCATTCGTCCTTCAAGACCAGTGAAATATTTATGACATCTACAAAATGATCTCATTTTGTTGCATAAAACCTTTCTCTGAAATCACTGTGTCTCGGACCCAGGAGCCCAACTGCCTAACACATGTCTGGAGGGAAGATGGATTCTGGATTCCACACAGAGACAAGTAGAGGACCAGATAACTTCCACAGAACTTGGTTCTATTTATAGAAGTGAGTAACAGCTTATTTTAAATAAAGTTAGATAATGAACCGATAAATGGATGCTCCCAAAGATTAGGAATAAATTTGAAAATTTACTCAGTGACACCAGCTCACATTAGCCATCATCAATGTGCACAATGCAGACAACGATCTAGTTAGAAACACTTAAAATGCTAAATTTATTTTCTTCCTTTTGCCATAAGCAAGGCTAATGAGTTGGGAGAAATAAACATTACTTTAAATAAAATATAACAATAAAAATAATATTTCTGTATGCCCATTATGTCATCATTTAAAGATTACATTACCAGCCTGTCACAACACTAATAGGTTGGCTTAACAGCACATTTGTAAGCATAAAACTGGAAATAATGTAAAATGAGGTAATTGAATATGGAATGTTAAGAGAAGGTGCTAACAAAAAGTACAACAAAATGTGATTCTTCTAAAATTTGAAATGCCCTCAGGAGAATTATAAAGCCAAAAACAAAAAACTAAAATAGAGCTGATTATTAATTCAAGAAATTTGCATCCATTTATTTAAAGCCAATTTCTTCCTAAAGTTCCCAGGTTTGTTGTAGCGTCTATTAGCACTTTACTTTTTCTCACAAAACCCACATTAATTTTTAATCCCACACATATGTGAGTGCCTGTCACTCAGACCCTTGCTGTAATTTGTGTTTTTCACTTCTTTCTTATACTGTCCATTCTGTTTTCCCTGGTGTTCTGCAGGGAGCTGAAAAGGAGGGGACAGATATTCTACTCCCTAACACTTCCCAGGGTGCAGAGGATGATGCATTGGCTTCACTCAGTAAACACAATGGATGGGCAAAGGGAGGCTCACAATTTACCAACAGCCTACCAGCTTCCAACTTAACCTAATTCCAGAATAAACATATTATGGTCACTGTAGGGCATCATGCACCAGATGACGATTGTGCAGGCTTACAATGCCAGTTTTATAAGCAAGCTAACTACAGATTAGCATGCAATCTTCCTTTTAGAATCTAGGTTTTCAGTCATCCTCCTGAAGCGTACACTTACTCTTCATCTTCTAAAATGACAAGCGCATCCATTTAAGAACTTGCTAAAAGAGAATGTGGGGAAACCACGATGCTTAGAATTCTAGATTTGTTCCACCAAGATGTCTCAATGTTGACTTCTTCATGTTTCTCCTTTCGGTTTCTTTTAACATGCTTATTTTTCTGTGCTTGCTCAAAAAATAAAATATCCATACAATTATATTAAGGAGACTAGATACATTAAGCAAACATAAGGAATTAGATTGTGGATACATTCAGCTGGCTCTTGGCTTGGCTGCCACATCCCCTTTCATCTGTCCCTCTTACACCGGCTAAAGCATATTTAGTTTCCAGTATCAAATTGTGTGTGTGTGTGTGTGTGTGTGTGTGTGTGTGTGTGTGTGTGTGTGTACTCATACACATGTACTTCTTCTTTTTAAGCACATGTACTTCTAAGAAACCATTTTCTACATCTATCACCTGACAAAACTCATAATTGTATCATCCAAACAATATTTTCATGAGGCACAGCCAAATTTACAGCTTTCACTATTCATTAAAATGAGGCAGAGAAACCAGAATACTTCAATCCACCCCACATAACATTCCTAAGTCCAATGTTCAATTTTAAAATATTTACCTTGATTTTATACCAAATATTATGGTGTTGCATTTAAATAACTGACATCATTTACTACCTTTTCTTTAAGAGAAGGTGTCTTCCATTGAGTAAAACCCTTTCACTTGGGACAACTTGATGTATTCCCTAATAATTCTTTAAAAAGTCCAATGAATGAGATAAAAACTGTATTCTCTGAAATGGAAAGCTAGATGAACAAATCCTGTGTTTGGATTATGCAATGTTGAGAGATAATTATAATTCTCAACATCTCAACTTTAGTTCATATTTTAGTTGTTCCTCATTAAATGAGTGAATGGTTTCATGGAGTCTGAAATATACTCCAAAAAGGAATTTTCTGGAAAACTGATCAGGAAACATCCAAGTAATGTTGGTAAAAGGGATGGACTGGTGATGGAAGCACAGACAAGCTGAATTACCAAGTCATTGTGTGTATCTTCCTCCTCAATTTACCACAGTGGTGTTTTCTCTTGCAACCATATTCTTTATTGCAGATCACACACACGCACACATGCCATGCACATGTACACAACAAAACACGTGATTCAATAAGTTAAGTATTGACCAATCAATATAATTAATATGTGATTTTTAAAAGGATCTTTCTGAATTCACAAATCATCTGAAAATTTTCACAACAGGAATAAAATAAATAGAAATACAAAACACGTCACATTAAAATATGATTAGAAGATTAGACTAAATTGTTATATTTGTAGATTTGTCTCCACAAATTTTCTCTGTCTTAAAATAACTTTGCCTACATGGGTTTTCAAAGTATGACTAGTTCATTAGCAAGCATTTATTCAGCATCTACTGTTCTAGGAATCAGGCAGGGAACCAGGGGAGTGTATGGTTTCTGAAGACAAGCTTATATAGAGAGGGGTTCCAATACTGTGGTTGCAGAAAACAAACTTTAATCAAACTATGACCATCCAGTGGAAAACAAACAAGATAAGAAATTCCTCTGCTTTAAGGAGAAAACCTGACTTTTAGCTATTCATGTCATTTTATCAAACACTTATCTCCCCATTCTAGATGGATCTTGCTCACGTGATCTTTATTGGTTAATCAGATTCAGAAAAAATACATGACTTATTTCTCTGACAAGTTTCTCTTCAGTAAAAAGGGGGGGGGGGAGAACTTTGTATTCAGCTAAAAGAGCTATAAGTTAAAATTCTATTATCCATAAGTTAGGTGGGATAACTTTAGAGTTTCAATAAGTTATTAAGAAAAATATATTCGGAATACTTTAGAGTTTCAATAAGTCATTAAGAAAAATAAATACAGAATAACGTATTAGTAAAATTTTAAAAACATTTTTTACCTGAAATTGAATTACATGGGAAATCCCTACATTTGAATTTAAATTAAAAGTGGACAAGTCCAAAACCCGAGGTGTATGCAGTGAACTGAGGGCAGATGATTGCTGGCCTACCGCAGTCATCTTCTATGCCCGTCTAGTAGCTTAAGGTTTGACTCTTCACATAGAAAAATGATATCTAAAAATAGTATTCTGCAAAATTCTAAAGAAATACCTGAAAGAAGGTGCTACAATGTTGCATTACAAGGCACCTTCACTTCAACTTTTACATGACCTTAAGTCTTCCAGTGCCATGTCCAGTCACAATATCCTACTCAAGAAATGAGGTTAATATATTAGTGTGAAATGCTGCATTACTAAGCTGATCTAAGCACCTCATAAATGTGGCTACATCTTCAGATACAAAGGACCCCATGGTTTGTGCCTCTGTACTCTCAATCCACTTTGTTATAGGCGGTATTTCTGTAGATTGAATCATCACCCTTAATTTCTAAAGAAACAGATTGTTTGACATATATTCATTTGGGTACAGCTAAGTAATAGTTAAGGAATTCAATGAAACTAAGTATACGATGTTCAGTTTAGAACAGCTGTTTGGTCCTAGCAGCCTTTACTAGAGGAATTCCAAATTATATCATGCATTACCTTTCAGATTTTGAAGCTGAGTTCATATATAGTCTTTGGCATACATTTAAACAAAAATCACTTTTTAAAACAAAATTTTTTACTTTAGTACAGAAAGCAATGCTATATACACAAAAATTGAAACTTTTGATCTATTTTAGAAAAATATACTTTAAAGCTCTGTGAATGAAGATTGCAAATGTGTCACACTGCCTTCAACTGGTACAAAATATCCAGCAAACCACATAAAGAGAAATCTGTATTTCTCTTTGTTGAAAAGATGTAGAATACAGAATAAGTACTTCACTCCCCATAAATGTTCACATTATCTACACTGGTGGTAGTGGATGCTGTAGTATCTTTCAGGTAAACCAACCATGATTCATTCTAGGGTTGCCTTTACAATCAGTGAGAGTTTTATAGCCATTGGTTGGCAACACGTGTGTACATACAAATCTTTGAGTTAAAATGCTAATTGCTATTATTTTCCGAACAGCTGAAAATTGAACCACAAATTTTTCTCACGCTATAGCATGTCATTTTTAAAATCTGGAATATTCTTTAGAATAATGCTTATGTTTATAAAGCTACATCAAATGGTATTTCAGAATGAATGTGTCAGATGATTAAAAAAAAAAAAAAGACCTGCTGTGAAAAGACCATTCCAAGAAATTAAAACAAAAACAACAAACCCCACCCAATACCATGTAAAACCAGGTTACTCGAAATCTGTGTTACTCTACACTGAGATATTACAGAAACTACATCAGCCCCTCACCCATAACTTCCTCATCCACAGCACCTTCAAATGTACCTTATGCTCAATAAGGACAATGTTACTTTTTACTATGAATATTTTTCTTTTCTTGAAGGCACAAATTATAACCTGCTCTAAGTGTCAGTTTCTTAATAATAAAATGAACTAATATGTTTTATGGGGAAAAGTTTTAAAAAATCAGTTTGCCAAAACTCCTGTGATTGTACTAACCCCAAGAAGAGTTTAGCGTATGCAACTTTTGAAAGCATGCTAACAAGATTTATTTTAAAGAACCTCTTTAACTGGTATTAGTATTCTGCTGATGACAGACATCACATTCATTTATTCCTTCATGACTCAGTGGAATCACATTTTCTTCTTAATCACAGGTTAAAATCACGTTTTAAATGACCATGCTGTTCCTTATTTTTTTATTTCAAACAGAAGTTCAAAACAACTGGGACTCGTGAAACACCTCGGTGTTCTTTACACAGAGTGACGTTTTCTATCTCTTGTTGCAGGAAGGTCAAAACACACACAAGCAAGCATCATCACAGCAGACAACGGATTCTGAGTTCAATAACTCCTCAGGCAGATTAGGCAACACTTGTTATTAAACTAACTACAAATCAAAAGAAGTCTCCATATTTTTAATGACTCACTACTACAGTGTCAACAGGTACCAAAGGGACAAAGAGGGGTCTTTGCTCTAAACTCTGCTTATCTCACATCTGCATCTATTCCTTTTCCCATTGTGGAGATGCCCCTTTCTGAGATAACCAGGATATTCTCACAATAGGGAGTCTAGATTTAATCACTGAACTTTTAAAATGCCACACAATGTAGGTCAAGTGAGGATGTGTACCTTTCTTCTGAAACAAAGGGATTCAGGGTAATAAGATTTCAGATTTCATAGGAGAAACAGCAAAACTATGTTTTGAGAATATCATTTACCATAACACAAATCAATATTAAATGCTTTATGCAGGAAGCACACTTTCAGAAAATGGGCCCTAAAGCTTTCTGGAATCCAACCCTAATTACTAGAGCAGGCTCTTGCCGTTTGTCTCTCTTCAATTATTTACAGGGGGGGGGAAAACGCCAAATGGCATTGCATTAGCTGTATTAAATGCTATGTACTTGGTTTCTAACTTATTAATGGTACATAAAAATTACTAAGGTAAATGTGCCATAGAAACATGGCTCTTTTTTTTCCTTCTTCACCTGAGTGTATTTATTATTTATGGAGTTAAGTGTTGAATAGGCTGTCCTTCAGGCACCGAAATGCTGCATAATTTAAACAAGTGCATTAAATATATAACACATCTAAAAGGTAGCACACTGATTACACTACAAAATTTCTTTGAGCAGCTACAATGTAACACACACACACACACACACACACACACACACACACACACACACACACTCACATTCAGGACCATCTCCTTCAAGTTTCTAAAACAATGATGTGAGAACCATTTGGAGAGGAACAGTGGTACCCTGGCTGCTAGACCCTTACTGCTCCCTGGTGACCTAGGTAAGGTAAGGTGGGAATTGTGAGAGTAGCAAGGAGGCCTTAGAGTGCTGGGAAATTTCTGGCCTCGATGCTTACAAGCGTCCTTTTTACATGGACAAATACTGGACAATGCTGTTGGTAGAGGACATCATGGACCACACACATTGAAAGAAAGAAAAACTATAAAGGTTGAATTAGAGATTCTTAGTACCAGACCCAAAATGCCCATCTTCCAGTAAACAGGGCTAGAAAGCCCCTAAAGAAAGTTCAGATACCATACCTGATTCCTTTGTGATCTAGAAGGATGTGCTAGACATTAACTATTGAAGAAGGTGGGTGCACCCACCTTCACCTTCCACCTTCCCTAATTATAGAATTTTTTCCAAGCAGAGAAAGGCACATTTCATGGACCAGATAATGTTTAAAATTAGTTTAGAAGATATCAAACTGTTGTAAAATTAACACAGGCCCACTAACAAAGTAACAGGGGTCCCTAGAAAGCCAATCGCAATTTGTATGGCTACATGTCATCAGTTGTCCTTACCCAAGTGTGTGCCAAGGCCACTTTTGAGAAAGGAACATTGGAAATCGATCTGTGGTAAACATATAAGGCAGTTAAAAAAAAGAAAAAAAAAAAACAAAAACCTAAAAACTAAGTCACTTCTTTCTTTGCATCGAAATATCCCCATTGTTCCTCCTTTGCTACAGAGAAGATTAAAAGGGACATCAATGAATGTGAAATGAACTTTGGCCACTTTTCTACCCAAAACACCAGCGTAAAAGTAGAAATCAGTAACCAGGTGAAGTGCCACACCGCACAAAGATCAGAGGCGAGGGGCGGGCGCGCTGGGCCCGAGGCGGGGAGGAGACTGCCCGGCCCCCCTCCAGCCCCAGACCTCGCGCGCGCGGGAGCTGGAGGGGCTGGGGGGGGGGAGCTGCGCGCCACTCCGGGCGACGCCGAGAGTTACTGGCCGCAGGGCGAGGCCGGGAGAAGAGGTCGGAAAGCCGTGACTCCGCGGGTTCAGCCGCGGGCCCCAGGCGTCGGCCGGTTGCCATCGGGGCTGGGCGAGGGGCGCCGCTCGGCCCTGCGACCCTCCCCTCCTCCCGGGCCAGGAAGGAGCCGGCGGTCCTTTCCTGTCTAGTCTCTCCCCCCGCGGCTCTCTGTAACCCGATCGCGGGGATCGTTCCCCGAGAAGCCGCCGCCCCGAGCGCAGCCCGGCTCAGCCCAGGCCAGCGCTATAGTTAGCAACCCCAGCAACTGCGCCGGGGGCGGCGGGCCGGGTCGCCGGGCGTCCCTCCCCGGTCCGGCCCCGCGCGCTCCTCCGCTGTCCCTCCTCCGGCGACCCTTCCCCGAGCCCCCTTACCTTCGCTTGCAGATACTGGGGGTAGTAGTAGGTGGCGTACTGAGGGTACATCTGCTGTTTCCACACTTTGCCCATGAAGCTGGAAGGGAGCCTGCGGTGCAGGGTCGCCGACACTTTGGGTTTTGCAAGTCCCGATCTCTCCTGCCTCTCCCTTTCCGGAGGCGGCGGCGGCTGCCTCGGCCGCTGCTGCTGCCGCTGCTCCACCTCCCAGCCGGGACCAGACGACGTCCTCCTCCACCACCTCCTCCTCTTCCTCCTCCTCCCTCTCCTCCTCCTTCCAGGCAGACAGAAAGACACTGCAGAGCGCAGAGGACACCCGGGACAGGGCGCTCCCAAGGAGTTTCCTCTGGGAGCCCGACGGTGCCGGAGCTGCCAAGGGCTGGCGCACCGGCAGCGCTGCGCTCAGGGATCCGGCTGAGCCGAGCCGGCGGCGATCAATACGGGAGGAAAGTGCGGCGGCGGCTGCGCTCGGTGCCAGGCAGCATCTGGGGTGGGTGCGCCCGGCAGCCCGGGGGGAGAGGGGCTGGCTGCCGAGGCCGCGGGGGAAGGGCGGCCGGGGGCGGGGCTTGGGCGCCGCGGAGCCCGGGACCCGCTGGAGGTGAGGACTGACTTTCCACCACTCCTCACCTCTGGGGCTCCCGAGGACGCGCTTAAGCCCTGCGAGCAGCGGTCGCTTTGTGTCGCGGGCGGGGGTCGGTTTGGGGGAGCCTACTTAAGAACTGCCCAGAGGGCACCTCTTGCTTACTTGAGTTTTCATTTCGTAAGGGGGAAGGGAGGTAAAGGAAAAGAGGAAATCTGATTAATCTCTCACTTCCCCCAATCCCTCGCCCAGTGATTATTTTTCCCCCACAAGGGAAGGAAAATGCTTTAATGCCTAACCTCAAAACTGGAGTCAGGACACCTGGGTTCCATTCCACTTCCACACCCGGCCACAACACTGATTTTCTAAGTGACCTTGGGAGGGTTGATGTCCTTCGATTTGGTTTTCCCTGATGTGAGAGGTGAAATCATGCCCCGTGCACGGGCCCGGGGAGGTGGGGGACCCAAAGCTCAGCACACACACAGACACTATACAGGCGTCTCACAACAAACTGAGGGATCCTTCTAAGGGGAAGATGTCGCAAAGGCAGAACGTTATTAGAGGACACAATGTAGACATCAGCTTTTCTCTGCCTCTTTCTAATTCTGCCAGACAGTCTGCCAACTCCCACTCAGGAGCAAGGAAACTCCCTGAGTTTGGAATATTTTAAGGCCATTTTGAAAGTCACGCTGGCATATTGTTGCAGTGTGCTTCGGTGACACATAAAATCAATCTCTCTTTCCACTTCTCTCCGTCTCCTAATTGTCTCAGCTCTAGACAGCCCCAGACGAGCAGCGGTTCAGTTCACTACATAACTGGATATAATTTAATGGAGTTAATTGGTCCCTGAAGCTGCCTGAAGAAGACGTTTATATGCTAGCTCAAAAAGACAAGACCACATGTACAATAGGATGGGGAAGAAAGCATCCCCAAATTGGTGTCCTTGCACAGCTGATAGAAGGCAACAATGGTCATTTATTAAACAGACCTTGATTGCTTTTTCTCATTTTGGTTTTTGAGAGTCACTTCTCAACACAAGAGAAATCCAAAGGAACAGAGATATATTAAACAGTCATATGATTACATTTTAAGACAGGCTTTGAAAAATGATAAAATGATTATCTAAAGCCCTTATCTTTATATTATTTAGACAAATTTCTAGGCCATACTTTTTTAATAAAAATAAAATAGTTGTAGTTATTATGAACATATTTTGAACACTCCAGGAGGTGATTCCTGTCCACCTTCACTCATCCATATGAAATCTCATGAGTAAACTAGATTTGCTTAGTTTCTGCCACATGCTCAGCACTGTTGAGGTTAATGCCGGCCTGCCGGTTAGAGTGGTTCACGCTCTGCTAGGAGAGCTTAAAGCATTCCTCATACCTTGCAATATAAGACCTTTGGCTTGTAAGCAGAGAATGTATACAAACTAACTGATGTCTCAGGGAAATGAGGGAGACTAGGAATAATGGTTTTCGAAGAGTGACTGAAAGGAGAGAACTAAGTTGAGACCAAGTGCAGAAGGTCTAGGTCTGAAAGACACAGGAAATTGCCAGACTTCTACTGCTGTACTTACTGATGGTTTTTCATCTAGATGATGAAGATCCAACCTGTTTTCAAGAGCCCCAAAGCAGACCCAGACTTATATAGATGTCTTGATTTATGACTGACTGAGTTAGTATTACAGAGCAGTGGAGAAAGAATAAACTTTTGAATAAATGATTCTGGGTCAATTGGTTATCCATATGGAAAAAAAAAAAAAAAGGAACTCAAAATCCTGCCTCACAAATACCAAAGGTAGGGGAGTGCAGCTGCATTAAAGATTTAGAAGAGCTGGGCATGGTGGCACACGCCTATAGTCCCAGCACTTGGGAGGCAGAGGCAGACGGTTCTCTGTGAGTTCAAGGCCAGCCTGCTCTGCATAGTGAGTTCCAAGACAGCTGGGGCTATAGGAAGACCCTGTCTCAAAAAGACCGAAAAAAAAAAAAAAAATTTAGAGTGAAAACACAATCATGCAGCTGTCAGAAGACAATAAGGATGAAGAGCTTTTTGACCCTGGCTTGGGGAAAGATTAATAAGGTAAAGAAGAGGGCAGAAGATTATGTAGATCCTTGTTTCACAGAATGAACCAATAAAGAGTAAGAAGTAAACTACACAATAATTAATTTTACAAATAATTACAAACGGCTAATATACAAAATATGCAGAGATAAGAAAATAAGTAATCAATAAGAAAAAAGGCAATTTGTTAGAATATAAGTAAAAGAATGAACATGGGGCTGAAGAGATGGCTCAAGGGTTAAGAGCACCAGCTTTCAGAGGACCCGGGTTTGATTCCCAGCACCCAGCAGCTAACAACCATCTATAACTCCAGTTCCAGGGGATCCGACACAGATGGCACATGCAGGCAATATACTCATACACATAAAATAATAATAAATAAAATATTTTCAAAAGAATGAATATATATTTCACAAAGAACAAATATCCAATCAACACATGAAAAGATACTAATATTTAGTAAGTAAAAGGTAAATTGCAAAATAATAGGGTGTCATTTCACTCTTTTTGTCCAACTAAGTAGAATTAAGAACTCTGAAAATAGTAAGAAGGAAGCAGGAAAATTCTCAAAACTCTGCTCACTGGAAAAAGTAAGTTGATACAACCACCATATTAGAATATAGTTTGACATTATCCAGCATTATTTGCATTAACCCTACAATAAAGTTACAGGTGTGTACCATTTAAAAATTTTTCTACAGGTGCCCCAGGAGAAATGTACAGGAAATTAATAAGACACTGAAAAACTGGGGATGGAGAGATGATTCAGTGATTGAGAGCACTTGCTGCTCTTGGAGAGGACCTGGGTTCAGTTCTCAGCACCCACATGGGTGGTTCACTATACCAGTTCCAAAGAATCTGATGCCCTCTTCTGGCCCTCTTCTGGCCTCAGAGAGGGCACCTGCACTACTGTGCATATATCCACAGTCAGACAGACAGACAGACAGACAGAGAAAAAAAAATGAAAATAATTTTTTTAAAAGCAGCAAATTAACATTATGTAAGGCATGATTCCATTTTTATGAACTTCAAGAGCAGAAAAAAGTAAGCAGTATGCTGTGTAAGAACAGGCATGGGTGATTTTTTTTTTTTTTTTTTTGGTTTTTTTGAGACAGGGTTTTCCTGTAGCCCCAGCTGTCCTGGAACTCACTATGTAGACCAGGGTGGCCTGGAACTCACAGAGATTCACCTGCCTCTTCCTCCCAAGTGCTGGGACTAAAGGCATGCACCACCACGCCTGGCTTATGAGTGATCTTTTAAACCATAAATATAAACAAGGGGATGAAAGCGCAAATTCAGAATGAGATTCTCTCCAAGGGAGCAGAAGAGGGGGGGGGATGCTCAGGAAGAGACTAAAGGGGACTTATAGATCATAATGTTCCACATTTTACCCTGGATTGGAGATACATGAGAATATATTTCAATATATTCTGTTTAAATAATCCATATATTTCTTTGTATTTTTGTTACATTTCACCCTAAGACATTTCTGAAACAAAACCCAGCTTTTATTTTTAAATGTGACTTTTAAAATAGTAAATATAAGAGTATAGATGGTAGAATAATAACATTTCTTTTCCTAATACTAGATTCAACTTTTATCATTTAGTCAGTCTTGTATCGTGTGCTCTCATTCATATTTGCACACACATTTTTATTTTCCTGGAGTGATTAAAAAGAAATTCCTAAAGTCATCATTTCACAGGTGATTTTTAGTACCACCCATTAACAAATAAGAATTTTCTGTAATGTTATCACACCTAATAAATTTAGCAATAATGTGTTAACATCAGTTAATTCTCAGTGATTGCTTATTTTTCTTCCATTGTCAAAAAAAATTCCTTTTGTAGTTTGCTTATCTAAATCTCAATGAAATGATGTCACATATTGAATTTGGTCTATATGCCCTTTTAGCTTCTTTTAACATAAAAATTCATCCCTGCTCACTTTTTAAAATTGATAGTTATTTGTTGAAGGATTTGGATTATTTGAATTTTCTACATGGTTGGTTGAAACTTCATGGTGGTGTTTAAAGTGATAGTTCTAGAGGGTTGATTAGATGCAGATTCACTTTTGGATCAAAGAACACTTCTTAGATGGTATATAACAGACATTGGGGATGTAATATGGTTGACATCAGGAGACAGGTAGTCTGACTGTTTCACTCTTATTGATGTTATTAATGTTGAGTAGAAGTTCAGGTGTTAGTAGTTTGACTTACCCATTATAAAGTTTCCCATCAACCTCTCATGGGCTAGTTTTTAACATTCAGAAGTTACCTAAATGTATTATTTCAGTAGGAGTTACAAAATTGTGGGTTTCTTGATTTTCGTATTCCATATACACTTACTAGTTCCAAAGTGTCTATGGAGAAGATCTTTCTTCAACTTTTTGGTTAATGAAATAGTTTTTCCTTTGTTTTTAGGTAATTACATGGGAAACTTCATAATCTCGATTTCATGGACTTTAACCAATTTAAGTTGCTTCAGTCTTTTTCCTTCATCTTTCTTGAAGATGCTCTAATTGTTCACCTTTGATCAATGAGAGCACCTGGGTTCATTTTTGGTCCCTTATGCTAGACCCACATAGTCATCTATATTTGCTGTTTTTTACCTTTTAGCATTACAAGCCTGTCCCAGCTTCTTGTACCATTTTGTTCAGACCTGAAGCAGCCATTTCTATAAGAAAATCATGACACTTTTTTAAAAAATAAGTGAAAAATAATAACAAAGTTAAAAAATAAGTTAAAATAATAACAAATACATATTCTATGTATTTTTCACATTTGGAACAAAGAGCTTGTGAAAGATTCCTAAAAAATTTGGTGCCTAGATGACTCCTTGAAGAGAATAAGCCACTGAGTTCCTTTCCCCAAGAGAGTTTTATGATTACACCTTCATGATTACTGATTTCTATGAGCAGGACACTGGGGAAGCAGCAGACCTGGTGCATGCTTTTATGAGACTAAGGATCAGGGACCGTAACAGAGATGACAGTGATAAAGCAAGATAAAAATCAATGAAGAGAACAACAGTTTAATGGAAGGGGACTGACTTGACTGTGGGAACCATGTTGGGAATTTTAAATCATCAGGGGAAAGCTCCTCAAGGAGATACTGTAAGAATGGTCCAGTGGAAAGAAGCTTGCATGGGGTGAAAAGTTTAAGGCTGTGTTCCTGCAGAAGACAACCTGGAGGCAGAAACTGATCCTTCTGGGATATCCAATCTGGTTTCTTTTCATAAACAAAGGTAAACATCTTTATTATAGTTAATCAGAAGTGGACTAAACAAATTATTTTGATTAATGCCTTTTTTCTGATGTCATTTGCCTTGGAGTAATGAAATAACTGAAGGATAAAATTAGCCATTTTGTAAAAAAAAGAAACAAAACAAAAATTTGTGCTTGAGCATCAGTGGTTTGTCCCTGGGATTTAGATCACTCACAAGAAGACCTCATGCAGAGCATGGAAATCGCTGTGGTAAATAGTCTTATTTCCATACTCCATAATGAGGTGATATCTGTAATACACTCACAGAACACTTAAACAGAAAGCCCACATAGTTTCTATAAATTGAAAATATAATGGGCATGTGTGTATGTGTGTGTGTGTTAGAGTTCTTAGCTAAATGAATAATGTAAATAAAGAGAAGCAATGCCTTGAAATTATCATAAAGCTTTGCCATAGATGGTGAGTTGTTTTACAGTCGTCAAGAAAGGTTATTTATAAATCTTCTGTCTGATATTTATCCTCAGACTTCACATTATGGAGCCCTGAGTTAGACATGTCAAATGTTACATTTTACCAGGGATGATTTCATATGCGTACAGTTGAGCACTTGAGTGGTGAAGGCAGGAGGACAGTGAGTTTGAGGCCACCCTGGGCTACATAGCAAGACCTGTTGTTCTCAAAACAAACAATCAAACAAGCGAACAAAACCAACCAACAACAAAAAAACAACCCCCCAACACTTTGAGTCATTGCTAAAGAAAAGTAATTTCTTTATAAATAACAATATATATTAAAAAGTCATGAAGACGAAACACAAAATGTCAGAGTTCTTGCAGGGTTCATGTATCACCAGAGTTTGAGAAGCACTGTTCAACCATGCCTCTTAGCATAACTCATAACACTCCTTCCCTAGACCCTTCCTGTTTCCCCAGATTCATTTCTTTCCACTCTGTTACCTCTTGGCTCACAGTGCTCTTCTCTCATCCAGACCTCCTTCTAACCCTCATTTTATATGACTCCAACCAACTTTGAATGGTTGTAAACCCAGTGAACCTTCAGAGTTCTTCACCTGGCTCACTATTATTCTTTCCTTGAACTTGAACTCCTCAGAGACTTCCTTCAAGTAGGACAGAGCATCCCTCCTGTGAACTGCTCTCAACTTCAGTCACATGAACACACAAAAAGTCACATATTCCTAACAAGAAGGAATATGATTGGAATGCAGTAAAGATAGAGTTAAAACTGGAGAATTCCAGGCATAAAGATTAGTATGTGTGAAAAAGTTATGTGGTTGCACAAGTATGACTGAGGAATTAGATGAAATTCATGATGGCTTACAATTTCAAGCACATGTTCCTATGGTTTTACTATTTGACCAAATTAATGTGTTGAAACTTAATCCCATTTGTGGTGGTATAAAAAGGTTGAATCTTTGGAGATGATGCCATACCACGAGAGCTGTATCCTAACTGTCTTAACTATTTATTGCTGCTTAATTGTTTCCTGATTTATCCACTCCAACAACATTCATTATCTCACATGGTTTCAGAGGGTCAGGAATTTGGGGGTGACTTAGTTGGGTGGTTCTGGCTCAGGGTCTCTCAGGATATCAAGCTGTCACTTAATACACTTTCCTGAAAATTTGCTTAGAGGGCTGGAGGGTCCACTTCCAGACTCGTTCATGTGGCTATTGGCTGATACCCTCTGTGTCTTGTGTGAGTCTCTCTGTAGGGATGTTCAGTCATGACAGGGAACTTGGCCATATCCAGAGTGAATGTGAGAGATGGGACGGGGGGGGGGAGAAAAGTTGGAGTGTTCTAACAGCCTCATTTCATAAATGGCTTATGCTTAATTCTGCCATGTTCTCTGAGTGATAATGTAGCAAGGAAAACATTACACAAGAAGGAGAGGTGTGGGGGGAATTGGAGGCTGTCTCAGATGCTGACCACCACAATCATGTGTACCAACATGTTCCTATTATTGCTTTGCTCAGTATACCTGCTCATATAATAAACACTGTATGCCACATGAATGTTAATTCAGAAAGTCACCCATTAAGCAGTTATTCACTATTCCTCTTTTCTCCAAGCCCCTGGGAACCAACTGTTTGTTTTTTCTTTCTGATTTACTAATTGTAGATATTTCATATAAATGGAATCATGCAACACATAACTTTTTGTCAGTCTGCTTTTGCTTTGCGTTATGTTTTCTTGGTTTATTTACAATGTAGGTATCAATTCCTTTCAATGACCAAATAGAATTCCATCACGCATATATACATATGTCACATTTTATCTATCCATTTATTTGTAGATGGATATTTTATTTCTTTGCATCTCTGGTTACCATGATTAGTGCAGCTACACTTGTTCTAAGGCATTTGAAGGAACACTACTGATTTTGAGATACTAGTGAATATCTAGTGAATGTGTACAGCAGGTATTGATATCTGTGATCTTGAACTTAAGAGAAAAGATCAAAGATGGGGATAGACATAGGAGTTAGTCATAGTATTTGAATTGTATCAAAAATTAAGAGGGAGGGTCAGATCATCTCAGAGGAGGATGCACTCACAAAATGCAGTGGACTAAAGAAAAGAATAAAGTCAAAGTGTTAATGTGATGCAAGACTTGGCTTAACCTCCAGGCATACTCTGACTTAACACCATGGGTCTTCTTGGCCACACATAGCAGAGAATCTCCCTTGTCATTGACCACTAGACTTTGTAGGGCCATATAGCTTCCTTCAATAACCTATGAAAGATTTAAAGCCATTTTTATTATTAATAAATTTCTCCTCTCTGGGTGGTCAGAGTGTTATCTCTGGCTTTAAGAGCTCACATTCAGTCTCGTGGAAAAAAATATTGCTTTTTAGTGCTCCATGATCCAAATAACTTCTCAGCCATCTCTTCCGTTGACTAAATAATACAGCACTTTCACCTTTTAAATATTTTCTAATACTTGTATGCATTTTCTAGGTCTCCTATAATTGACTACATCATGATTCAGTTGAAGAATCTAGTAAGTGCTATCACATATTTAATAAACTATATGTCTACCAAGTTCTTATATCCACCCTCTTTTAAAGGATTACTATGTTTTATTATTATTAAAAGGAATAAGACAAATCCCTTATTGACTTATCAGTATCTTTACCTTGTGTTCCGCTATGATCACATGCCCATTTATTTATGTTTATGTCTGTATTAGCATTTCTCCCATTGTAACAAGAAAGACTGTTTGAATTTCTAAACACACGTTAATGTTGTCTTCACATTTTTCTATTAAAATCTTTTGTTTCACAAATAACTATAAGAACCCTTTCGATTTTTCTCTCTGTATATTTAAGTGTTAATAATCATGTCATAAATAGTGTCTTACTAGAATTGAGAATTTTCTCAATTCTATTTTGTCACTGATAGGGAATATTGAACATCACTAGGGATCTAAAATTCACCCTAGTATGGTAGCTTTCAATTAGATTGACACTAAGCTGTTCACCTGCACTTTGGGGGATATTATTCTCCATCAAATTACGCTCCTAGGATTGCATGAACCTTTTTTATGTTTGCAGCCTTCTCCCTCTAATGGATATTGGAGCATAAGCAAGACTGTAAATCTGTCTAGAGAGCTAAATTCCATCTCATATGAACCTCAATTGTTTCCATTTCCTGTATGCACAATGCAGAATGCAGTGATTGTAAACCATCCAATCCTTGTCAGGACTTTCTGCGTTTGGTATATACTCTGATCGACACAGCAATGATTATGAAATGCAAGTAATCCTGTGCTGTCAAGATGCGTGTGATGAAATTTTTTGCACGTGGAGGATGCTTGGCCTTGGGGGAGGAGGAAATCTAATCTAGCATTCAGAAGAACAGTCTCTGCGTCCTGATATTTAGAAAGAAGTAAGTTAGATGTCTGGGTAATGTGGTTACAAGGATGTGCATTTACCACTGTACAATCATTAGAGTACCTCCACTCTTTGAAAGGTTGCTTTTTTCTGTGCTCAGAGAGAAACTAGCACCCCATAGTGAGTACTGTACAGAAAGACTAGATTGACTGGTAAATGCCAGGTTATCTACTTATTTGGCCACTTAGCAAGACCCTGGGTAATTGATTTTGGCAGAGAATGGGCGATGTGTGAACTTCCAGAACCCAGTTCCAGTCATTTTCTAGTTGGCTCACATTTGACTTCCACGATTATCTTGCACTTGGTATCTCTCACACAATGTCAGCCACTTACCAAACGTTATCCCTCTTAATCCCCACAATCTCCCTGCTATGTAGGTTACTGTGTTTGCATTTGCAGATGACAAGACAAAACTGTAAGGTTACATCTTGCCAAGGCTTCCGTGTGGAGAAATCAGGATTTGAATCGAATCAATACTCAATGCAATATGGTTTATTATTTCACAGCAAGCAAAGAGCCATGGGAAGATATAAATGTTCAGTTTAATGTTTAATTTTATAATTAATTTGGAACTTAGCATACTTAGGTAAATTTTCTGTAACGCTGTATTTTCATCTACTCTCATAAAAGTTTCTCCTGATCTGAACTCATATGTAGCTATAATTTTATATAGTAATAATAATAAAGAATTTCAGGTTCTACCGTTCTTACATATTATCTATCTCTTTCATCCTTTTACTGTAATACTGGGGTCAGACTCACAGGCAAGCACTTTACTACAGCGTCATGCCTCCAGCCCATTTCTTTTTTTATGTACATTTTCATTTTCATTTTATATATGGTATAGTTTTTGTACTTATAATTTTAGTAACTGTACTATAAATAGTAAATATTATGTGTGCCAGCGAGATTTTAATAGTACAAGTATACCTTACTTTTGAAAATTAGAATGGACAGATATAAGATAGCAAAAGAAAAGATGAATGTTTTCTAAAAGAAAGGGTTCAATATAAAATCCCCTTAAAAGAAATACTCAGGGGGGCTGGAGAGATGGCTCAGCAGTTAAGAACACTGACTGTTCTTGCAGAAGACCCGGGTTTGAATCTTAGCACCCACAGGGCAGCTAACAACTGTCTGTAACTCCAGTTCCAGGGGATCCGACAGCCTCTTTTGTCCTCCACAGATATTGCACGACATGGGTACACTTACGTACATGCAGACAATATATGCATACACATAAAATAAAAATAATAAATAAAATATTTTTTTTGTAAAAGAAATACTTAGGCTCAGCAGTTAAGAGCACTGGCTGCTCTTGCAGAGGCCCTGAGTTCGGTTTCCAGCATTCACATGATGGCTAACAATTGACTGTAACGCTAGTTATCGGGGAACCTGACACCTGACGCCTTCTTCTGACCTCCTCTGGCATTGCATGACATGGGTGCACTTACATACATGCAGGCAATATGCCCATGCATATAAAAAAAACTAATAAAATATTTTTTTTTAGTGCAAGTAAAGAAATACTCCCCAACTGAAACACCCTTAATCCCAGCACTCGGGAGGCAGAGGTAAGCAGATCTCTATAAGCTAGAGGTCTACATAGTGAATTCCAGGCCAGCTAGGGCTACAGGGAGATCCTGTCTCAAAAAAAGAAAGAAAGAAAGAAAGGAAGGAAGGAAGGAAGGAAGGAAGGAAGGAAGGAAGGAAGGAAGGAAGGAAGGAAGGAAGGAAAGACTACCTTTCTCCCCTTGGGTCCTCAGAAAATTAACTTTCTCAAAATTTAGAGTAGCTCCACAAGTTATTTCTGCTGTTCTTTCTAGCATGACCATGGCTGCTACATGGTGTCAATGGAGGCTACCCATATGTTTGAGGTGTTGTTCAGTTACAGAAGCACACAAGAATGAAGAATGTGTTAATTTACAGGCTCCTGTGGCTCAATAAAAGCTCAGAAGGGTTTTTTTCTTTCCTCACTCACTTTCATGAGCCCTAGTTCAAGCCTTGCTGAAATAGTAGAGTCTTCATAAGTCTGGATGGATGCAGCCGTCTATTCCAGTGCACCCTTCTGCTTCTAGCCGAGGCCACACCCAAGCCAGGCTAGACAGATGAGACTATTTTTAACAGGATCCAAGTCCTGGGAGTGTCCCTCATTTGCTCAGCAACCCCATTTAATTTTTACACTGTGAATGGAGAACCTCTGTGTATTTCTTAAAATTTTGTGGCTACTATAGTAGATCTCTTTCATGGATTTAAAATAAAAAAATAGTAAATAAAGATTAAAGAGAAAACAAGATGCATTGTAGATTTCCTGTGGCATTAGGTATATTAGCATAATGCCTTGTTACAAAACTAGAACATGCTCTGTTGAATACCTTCTATGAATAATCTCAATTTTTTTCCAGTAGGTAAAGTATCTAGAGACATTTTACTGTAAATATAGGTGATTGTGTTTAACAGAGAAGATAACAATATGCTTCCTTAATCCCCCAATGTGATTTCATTCTTGCCTAGTGAGATTATATATGATACACAATAATGACAGCCCCCTTACCCCTTCCACACACAGAATATAGCTTCATTGTTGTTCATTGGGGTCAGATTGCTTTGAAGAGAAAACAAACCAGTACTTACCATTCTGTTCATTTTCTGCTAATGGCCACCCATCAGCTTTTATTTTAGTGTCTTTAAATACAAGAACCTTGACTGGGGAGATAGCTTAGTTGGCAAAGTGTGCCCTACAGGCATGAGGATCCGAGTTCAATCTCCACAGCTGACATTAAAAAAAAATCTAGATGTGACGGGGATTTTTAATCCTGGCACTGGTGAACAATGAGAAATGATAACTGAGGTTGTCCTCTGGGCTCCACGTGCATGCACACTCACACACATTTGCAAACACACACAAATAATGAGGAAAGAAACAAGCACCTAGGAAGCTGAAAACTGAAGAAGGCTTAAAAGGACAGAGATGGGGCTGGAGAGATGGCTCAGAGGTTAAGAGCACCAAAATTCCCAGAACCCACATCCAGCTAACCATCCATATCTCCAGTTCCAGGGGATCTAATATACTCTTCTGACCTCCGTGGGCATTGTGTGATACATGTGCACTTATTACATGCCAGCAATATACTCAGAGACATACAATAAAAATAATAAAGAAATAAAATAAAGGACAAAGACTAGACAAGGATAGAAGTGGACATTTAACCCATACCTGATGAGCATCCCTCCTCAGCTTCTTCATATGCTCTCTGTGCAGCCCAAGGCTACAGTTCAAGTTCTTGGTACTACATAGGAGTCTTTCTCAACAGGGAAGACATGCTTTCCCACAGCATTATGCATTAATTGCTTTAGACTAATTCACATAATAAACCCATCCTACGAAATGGATCCTTTCCTCTGGTATCTACATTCTGATAGGTTTCCTCATTTCTTTTTCTCATAAAATTTCTGCCTTAAAGACCAAAATGTACACATTCCCCCTTTGTTCCTGTCTTGTCTGCTTTTTTTTGTACTGAAACTGATACACATCCACAAGTACTAGATAAGAAATGTCTATCAGATTTAACCATTCTGCACATGATTAATTTTGTTATGAGAAAAATAGAATATGTTTTCTGGGTTTCTCTGACAGCTGCTGTAGGAAGCTATTCCTACATGTCAGTTTCTGTGAAATAAAGTATGTCTTGGTTGAAACAATTGTTTTCTCCATTTATGCCTCAGCACCTCCTGAGCTTTTTAGGAACACATTTTCATTCTTAAGAATATGACTAATATCACTTTGACTTGTCTTGATTTATTCCCTTGATTTATAAAATCCGTATGACAAAGATATGATTTTATTTTGCATGTTGTGATAAATTTTGAAAGCGGCAACATTAGTGAAAAAGAGAAAAAGAAGAGAGTCTGAGTCAGATAACATAAAAATAGAAACAAACAAAAAAAAAAACTCAGACAAAACAGAAAATAATCTTAACAGGCTCTGGTAAAAGTCATAGGAACTCCTCAAGGGAAATCAAATTTTGTATTTTACCAGTGTTCAGGAGTCAGATGATCTACAAATATTACTGAGTGGTTAATAGGCCTTCATACTCAGAAAATTTAATAAAAGATGAATTTGCTGATCTTATGAAACTATAGCAGAATCTTGACACTGTGTATAGACATGGCTCTTGTGATCAGGTATCTGGAATTAGGTCAGAATTAGGTTTGAACTCTTGCTCTATCTTTATTTATCTAATTACTTTTCTATTCTATACCTTTTCTATTAAGGTATAATAGACAAATAATAAATGTTATGTACTTAAGGTGCATAATGCATTTTTTAATCTCTGTCTCTCTTGTGAATAGATTGCCACAATCAGTACCTCACACAGTTAGTTACCTTTGTGTTATTGTCCAACCCTTGCTCTGAATTGCTGTGTGGCCACATTAACTTCAGTGTGCCTCCAGTTCTTCATTATAAGATGAAGAGGTTGATAATAATCCCTACTCATAAGTTATTGTATTAAATGAATTTATATGTAAAATCACTTAGAAGAAGCCTCATAATACAACACTATACATTAGCTATTATTACTATGATTAGCTGTGATTAGCTAAGATATAAGAGCTCATTGCCTCGATTATTACCATGATCTTGGTAAAATCTGTGGCTAGTAAAATCTGTGGTGTTTAAAAATATTTGTCACAAGAATAGGAAATGTTCATAGAATTCCAGATAACACAGGAACTCTTGGGTGATATGTGAACAAAAGGAATTTACCTTTACCTGGTCCAAGTTCCCACTCTTCTGTGACAGACTAAGTCCTCAGGTTCAGTTGCTGTCATGAAGAGTCATAGACGCCATTCTCAGTCTTCTTGAGATGGACAGACCTGCACAGACCTGATCTGATCAGACCTGCACGGGTGGGGTGGGCAGGGCCTTTTACCATCCAAAGTTTCTCGAGTAATAGAGAAGCCACACATAGCCTAACCTCCACTTGTCACATTCTCCACTGACCTTGGCAGTTTCATCTGTGTCCAAGATACTTGGTTAAGAAGTTGCTAAATTACAAACTTCTTTGGATAGCATGGAGCAGTCAACAAAAATTAGTAGGTTAAGAGTACTGACTGTTCTTGCAGAAGACCTGGGTTTGATTTCTAGCACCCACATGGCAGTTAACAACTGTCTGAAACTCCAGTTCCAGAGGGTCCAATGCCCTCTTCTTACCTCTGTGAGCATTGCATGACACAGGTGTACTTACATACATGCAGGCAGTACATTCACATACATAAAATAAAAATAATAAAAAAAAGTAAAATATTAAAGAAGAGTTGTTCAATTTTAAAGGACCATAGCAGATTTGAATACCTTCTTGCTTTGGGTATTTATTGACCTATTGAATAACTTTATTGACTACTCCATGTGTAAGAACTTGGTAAAAAACTCTGGTTTTTCTCCATATGGAAGTTATACTCTGGTTGTTCTATTTTCCAGCTGATCTCCACTATGATTTAACCTACTTGAAGTTTCTCTGTAATTCCAAAATCAATGCTTGTGGCACTTTTATAGTCATTTGCACATGCCTGCAGAGTGGTGAAGAGTCGGAGTCCCATGTCACGAATGTTTTCCATTGCACAGGTCAAGGTTCTGCCTGCGTGTTTGAGCTTCCATACTGTGAGTACTGCCCTTTTTGCAGTCTATTTGTTGCCTTTTCTTTTTCTTTCTTTTGTTTCCTTTTTTTTTCATATTTTTGATTTTGATTGTTAGCTTCACTATTCAAAATAACCCCAATTCACAGTGCTAAAATACTATCTGGAGTTCCTAGATGCAAGAAAACTGTGCTGTGTGGTATGGATAGAATGCATGCTAGATCTGTTTCTTTCAAGTGAGCACTGTGTGCAGTAGGCAACGAGTGCCGTGTTAAGTCGATGATATTACACTTGTAGAAAAATGAAGAGCGAATCACTAATCTGAACAGGAGACTGTGTAGAGGGGCTGAAGTGACATCCCTAGCAAGCGATGAAGCCATGCAAAGTAGTTGAATTTGTGGACTGTGGGATAATGTCTTATGAGACTAATAACCAAAGGAATCAATTACATTATACTGGGTAAGGAAAATGTTAATCTCCTCTAGACTAATACGTTATTTTAAAAATATTTTATTTATTATTTTTATTTTATGTGTATAAGTGTATTGTCTGCATGAATGTGAGTACACCGTCCCGTGCAATGCCATGAAGGTCAGAAGAGAGCTTTGGATTCCTCTGGAACTGGAGCTAAGGACAGTTCGTAGCTGCCATGTGGGTGCTGGGACTCAAACCTGGGTCCTCTGTAAGAGCAGTCAGTGCTCTTAACCACTGAGCCATCCCTCCAGCTCCACTAATATGTTATTATAAGTAAATACTGCATCTAATTATTTTAAAGTGCATATTAAATACAGTATCTTTAAATAAAGAAAACAAAAGTGTGACCTGATCCATTAAGGAAAGTATGAGGCAAAGGAACTTATCTACCCCTGTGTTTCCCTTAGGAACTATGGCTCAGAATTTACTAATTCTGTGTGCGCAGCAATCTTCTAGAACATACCCACCTTGAATAACAAGGAGTATACATTTTTTTCAATGCTGCGCATGTTTCTATTGGAGTAATTTTGTGCCCCATGGGATATCTGGTAGTTTGACTGTCATGGCTGGGTGGGAGGGTAGGCATGGGGAGGGGGAGCTACTGGCATACTGGAGGTTGTTTACACCACCCAGGTGCACTTAAGTTTTTACAATACAAAAGACAGCTTCCAATTACACATAAGCGTTCCCTTAAAAATGTGGAAAGTAGCAGAGCTGAGCAGCACCAGGCTGCATAACGGGCTGGGGAACTAGTTCTAGAACGGGCCAGAGAATTACCATGCTCACCGTTGAGGACCTCATGGACTCTCACAACTACTCAGCTCTGGCATTGTAGCCATTCACAGCATCATAGCTGACGATGGAGTGCAGCTGTTTTCCAGCACATTCTTTTTGTGAGAAGAGTGAGTATATTGGATTTGGGCCTGGATTGCAGTTGGTGGACCCTCCTCCACAATGACTCTTAGTTCTGAATGTTCATTACAAAAACCTAGGAACTTCTTAACATGAACATTGCAGGTATTCCATTCCTTTAAACTATGACTCCTTGGTCTGGGCTGGGCTTTCCAGTATACTGGCAACGATTAAAATCTCCCGTGAGTTAAACTGCATAGCCAGCACCAAGGCCACTGCTCTGAAAAAGGTGGTGTTTGTGTATTTGGGAGTGGACCTAGCACTGCAGCCCCTTATCAGCAGTCAGCAGACCTTTTTCTTGTGATCTGGCTTTTGTCCCAGGCACTCTCCTGAAAGTCCCCAAGTTAATGCCTTTTCATTAGTTTTTGCTGCTCTGTACGCAGAGGCTCCTGTTTAGAAATACTCAGTGCTTTCAGGTGCTGTGCCACTCCTCCCTCACTGGCTCCCTTCTGAGCTGCTTACCACATTCTACCTTTTGCTTTCCACCAGCTTCCCTAAGGCTCTTCTGTCCTCTGAAGTGTATCCTGGCTCTCCCCCGAAAATAAGTACTATTCATGCCACCATCTTGTTACGACCTCTCCAGTGATGAGGCTTTAGGAGGCCACCTGGTGATTGTATTCTTTATAGGGCTCATTGTTGTAGAAATTAGAAATAAAAAAATTTCATGAAACTGACAGGTTTTTTTTTTCATATATCAACTCCTACTGCACAGTAACTTCCACAGAATATTTTTAAGGACTATAATCCTTACTGTAGAACTGTCTTATCACAGAAATAACCCCAGCATCAAGTCATCTGGGGACTCTGTAGCTTACTTTATTCATTTAGACCTAATTTATGCTGAGAAGAAAGTCATTAGTGTATACAAAGTTAAAGGCTATTTAATAAGAACAAGTGCTATAAATACCAACTTAGCTTTTCATGTTGCTAGAACACTGTTAGAGTTTGGTGCTGTACTAATGAGACACTCACTCATTGCCAGACAGATCAGACAGATCTTGGCAGGAAAAAGGTGGAGCCTATAAACTGTGCAACTGGCAAGAATTTTAAGAGGGTCTATTTACAAAGAGAGATGTGGGCAGGTGTATATGTTTCCCAGGACTGCTGTAGCCAATTGTTCCAAAACTGATGGCTTAAAACAAGAAAAACATATCTTCTCCTTGCTCTGAAGTTGGGAGTCAAAACTTCTGTTGAGCCTTACTACCACTGGAAGCTTGGGGGGAATCCTTTCCTTGTGTGTTCCATCTTTTAGTGGTTGCTGGCATTCCTGGATTTCCCTGGCCTGTGACTATATTTTTATAGTCTCTCACTTCATGGTACTACCTGCTCTGTCCATATCTTCTCTTACACCATGCCAAATCATTGGATTTAGGCCCCACACAGACAGCCAAGAGTTATCTCCTCACCTCAAGGTCCTTATTTTAACCACATCTGCAAAGATTCTTTTTCCTAATAAGAATGACTTTTAAGGGTTAATATTGGGCATCTCTTTTGAGGCCACCATTCAATGCATGATAGCAGGTCTGGGGGAACCTTAGACTGGTGAGACCCTATGGGATCTCTCTTTACCACAATTATGCCTGAAGGAGGAGTAAAAGGAGCACTCCCTAGAAGCCAGAGCTAGTTGTACACTGCAGGCAAGGAGGGGAAGAAGGTTACCTCACAGCACTGTAGATTTAAAGAGAAATTCAGTTGACATGTAGGTCAACATAAGGAGAGTTAGGGGGATAAATCCCCAACTTTGTTTTCTTTCTACCCTCCTGCCTCCCATGGTCAAATCAAAGCAGATGCTAGAGAAAAAGAAGATGCCAATTGATGAAGTCCAGAAGACTATGAAGGATCTGGAATGGCCACCAGAAAACATCCTGTACATTAGGGTATTGTCATTCCTGAGGAGGAGTGGGGAAGTCCTCAAATTAAAGGGTCAAAAAAGGCTGCATTCACAAGTGCAGCAGTAAGTTTAACTTTGCTATATATATAAAATCCAATGAGAAGATATTTCTTTTTTTCTGTAATTTCAGAACAATTCACACTAGTACTGAGACATACTAATTACCTCCGTGCTTTGGGAAAAGAGCTATAAATGGAGTATAAACTATCACAGACCTTCCCACACGTAGAAATAGCCTCATTACCATAAGCACCATCATCATCATTATAATCTTACTTCCTTTATTATATTCCGTGTATGCCCCCAAAACATATTTAGGTGGCTTATGAAGGAAGAAGATATGCATCTTAAGGACAGTGAAATAGATGTAGAAAATCAAGACCATGGAAGTGACAAGAGAGCAGACATGCCAGCCTGGAGGGCTAGTAATGCTGTGTCTGAGCCACAGCAGGCTCTGCTCTGCCTTCCTGCCTGCCTGCATTTGTTAGAGCTGCTCTGTCTGCAGTTCAGTCTAACAGAGCTTTGTTTATCTAGTCATGAGAAGTTCATGACTCATGACTCCATAAAGTCCGTCTTTCTCCTGATCACTCAAGTCAGTTCCTATGATTAGAAAAGAGAAATCATTTGTAGAGCTGATACAAAAACACGCAACATTGGGGGTGGGAAGGTAAGAAATACTAAGCTGGTGAAGAGGAAACAAAGTTAAGGTCAATGAATGTCTACTAGCTGCCAATTATTTCCAGATGTTCTCACCTCTCTTTTTTTCTAGTTATTTGTTTTATTGAGATATACTTATGCATAATAAAAATTTAGCCACTTTGTGAACTTTTGCTTATTTTTGACATATTCATAGCTATAAACCCTTACGACCATCATGACAGAGCATTTCAGCAAGGCCCATGATTTTTCCCTGATTCCCTTCTCCCAGCACGGGGCTGGAGTACAGCTGAGCTGCTTCTCATCAATATCTTCTTGATACAATTTTTGATCAATATAGAATTACACATGTATATATAAGATCTTTTGTTTTTATCTGCCTTCACTTAGTGCGGCACCTTTGAGATTTATGCATTTCATTGTAGGTACCATAATTCATCCCTTTTTACTGTTGGATAGTTATACATTTTAAAAATATACCACCATTTATTTATCTATTCAGCAAATTGGTAGATATTTGAATTGTTTCCAGATTTTGGCAATTATGAATGGAACTGATATGAGCATCTGCGAATGAGTCTTTGTATGATCGTACATCTATGGTGTTCTTGAGTAAGTATAACTAGTGTTATTAGTGGGTTATATAGTAATGCACACTTAACTTTGTTAAAAACCCACCATACATTTGGCTTTATCATTTCACATTCCCACTGGCAACGTGACTATTGTTTCACGTAACAACACTTACCATTGTTCGTGTTCTTGGATTGGACCCTTCAAGTTCGTATGTGTGTATGTGTGTGCTGGGGGGTACATTTTTGGTTTTTTAAAAAATAACGATATTAATTTTTTTACACTCTTTGGTAAACCATCTGCTCAAATCTTTGCCTCATTTAAAAAAAATGGGTTTTGTGTTTTATTATTGAGTCCTAAGAAGTATTTCTGCTTCAAAATAAATTCTTGTTTAAATGAATCCTTTAGTGAATTCATTTTGGAAATATTTTCCACAGTTATGGAAACTAAATATTATTTATATCATAGAGTTGTTGTAGGAATGAAGTTAGATTATATAATATGCAAATTCTCTAAAACCTAACAACCATGTATTAAATGTGAATTATCTTCTTATATCTCCATCCCACCAAAAGAGTCAAATCCCCTAGAAAGACTGAGGACGATGTAAGCAAGAGAAAGCATCTTGGAGGAAATCACTTCGGACAGAAGAAGAGCAATAAGGAAAACTGAAGAAGATTTAAATGTGGACAGTAAGGATATAATCAAAGGACAGATTATCCTTTTGGAAAACTGAGAGATGGGGAAGAAGAGAGAAAGCAGTAACCAATGGGAGGCAATGTGTACAGTGGGTAAACACAGGAGTTTGCTGCTTGGGGTTGCAACCCAGCTTATAAGCTATGTGATTATGGGCAAGTTATTGGATGTGCCTGCAGCAGAGCAGGGCAGAGAGCAAGTCCAGGCCCCAAGGGAAGTAATAAGACTTGAACTGGGAAACACTTCAGATTTGCAATGAATAAAGTATAACAAGAGCAGAAACCACAGGAATTCTGCCAGATATGTCAACTCCAATGATGCTTTCTGCTTTAGTGAACTGTAATGCGAAAGCCTTTTCCCAGAAAGAGAAAATAAAGGGCAAAGTTGGGGACTGTGTTAGATTTCGCATTGTTGTGGCCAAATACCTGACATCAACAGCACGGGGTAGGGGGCTTGTTTTGAATTACTTTTCAGAAGTTTCAGCCCAAAATTGACTGGATGTATTGAGATGGTCATGGTGTGGGAGAATGTCATGGCAGTGGTAGTGCTGTGACTGCTCACCTCATAGTAACCAGGAAGCAGAGAGACGGGGGAAGGTCCAGTGTGAGACACCCTTTAAAGACACAACCCTCCCCAAAGATGCATTTCCTTCAACCATGCCCTCCCTCTAAAATTCCACCACCTCCCAAATCTCTTATTCAGTTTTTGAACTCATCGATGACTAATCCATTGAAGAAGGCAGGGCCTTTATAATCAAACCCTTTCCCCAAAGTCCCTCGGCTGGCAACAAACCTGTGGGGAAATATTTCATAATTCAAGCTATATTGGACTTAATGAAAATGAAGAAAGTGAGGAGGAAGAACAGTGGTGAGACTCAAATAGCCACTTGGCAAGAATGGCACTGAAAAAGAGCTTAGAGGGTGTAAACTAGAAAGAGCATTCATGAACAGGTATGGTGACCTCCTCTGAAGGCATTTACCAGCCTGGAAACAGGAAAGGGTAAAAACAGAACACAACTCACCAAGAGCAGATAGTGACTGGCAAAACAGCAAATGTCTAAAGGATTTCAAATTAACGTAATGTTGAAATGGTCAACCCTTTAATGTACATGATATTATGGATAGGCTGAAATTAAAGAACTAAGTGCTTATGAACACATTTTCTTTTTGTAAGAAAAAAGAAGAAATAATTTTAAGTGGCAAACTTTTAAAAAGTATTCTTATTGATTTTTTGAGATTTTCATTTTCATAAACTGTACTTTGATCATATTCAGACCTCCATCCCCATCTCTATCCTCACTACTCCCTTGACTTCATGTCCTCTATTTTTTAAAAATAATTTTATGTGTATGAGTGTATTGCCTGAATGTAGGTAGGTATACCCGTGTTGTGCAATGCCAATGGAGGTCAGAAGAGGGCATTGGATCCCCTGGAACTGGACTTACGGAAGGTTGTTAGCTGCCATGTGGGTGCTGGGAATCAAACCTGGGTCCTCTGTGTGAACTGCCAGTGCTCTTAACAGCTGAGCCATCTCTCTAGCCCTCCATTATTTTTTAAAGGCCTACCAAGTTTAATTTGTGTTTCCTGAATGCTCTTGGACTGGGTCCATCATCCATTAGAGCCTGGTCAACCTTCCTGGCATTACACCTTTAAAGAAAATGGATTCTCCCTCTCTCACCAGCTATCAATTGCCAATAGTTCCTCAGCTAGGGTTGGGGTTTCTTGTTCACCCCTCTCCCCCATGCTGAGATTTTGTCTGGCTTAAGCTTGTGTAGGTCTTGTGAATGGTGTCATAATTGCTGTGAGTTCATATGTCTAGCCCCCTTGTTGTCTGGAACACACTGTTTCCTTGTAGTCATCTACTACGTCTGCCTCAGGCAATCTTTCTACTCCATCTTTTTCAATGATCCCTGAGTCTTAGCAGGAGAGAGTAAGCATGTGATATAGGTGTCCCAACTGTGGCTGAGTGCTGCACAGTCTCTTATTCTCTGTACATTGACCAATTACAGGTTTCTGAGTTAATTGCCATCTGCTGCAAGAAGAAGTCTCTCTGGTAAGAGTTGAGAAATGCATTAATATGTAGATGTAACAATAAGTCATTAGGAATCTGCTTAATACTATGTCTATTTAGCAGGATAATAGTAGTAGGTTCTCCCCTGTGATTTATGACCCATGAAGTCACAGATAATCTTGGCCCTGATTATAGTGCCAGGTATGGGTTCAATCTTGTGAAGTGAGCCTTAAAGCCAATCAGAAAAATAGTTGGTTACTCCTCTAACATTTGTGCCACTATTGCACCAGAGGTTATGTCTTGTCAGACCAGTCATTATTGTAGTTTGCAAAGTTCATAACTGGATAAGGTTGATGATTACTTTTCTGGTAGCAAGTATAACACTTTTTAGCACTATGAAAGCTAACCAGTAGAGATGAAGCTTTGAGATCAGTAGCAGCTTGATTTCTCCTTGTTTGTTCTATGATGCTTATATGTTATGTCTTCAGCACTAGGGTCTTACTGTCAAGTTCTGATCAGTAACCAAGAGCAATGGCAACAGCCTATATTGTTTGAGCGTCTATGGGAACACCCCCCCCCCACAGTTAACAACTCCAAAAGAGAGAGTCCATTCCTGGAATGGGGATATTTTCTAGCCTGTGATATATAATATAGGCATTGCCCCTTGTTATAGGGTAACTCAAAAAAATTGTTAAAATAAGTGGCAAGTTTTAAAGATTATCAAGATGGACCAGACTGAGTAAAACAGGAAAGCTAAAAATGTGGAGACTCAGATATCTGAAGTGTGTTGATAGCCAAATGAAAATACAGTTGGACGGGAGGATGGATGAATAGATGGAGAGATGGATGGATGAATGTCAAATGGGAATTTTCTAAAGTTGGGGGTATTTTAGAGTTGAGATTTTCAAGGTAGAAAACTTTGGAGGTTGAAGTACATGAGCTTGTGAGTATCACATGGAAGAAATGGCAAATTCATTAATTAATGGAGGAAAGGGCTAATTTTAGGAAGGGCAATACTGAGGGTTGGAACATGAAGATACTTACATGTGGTAAGAAAGAGTGAAGCCTCCAAGAAACACAACTGTGTTGCAGAAATTTCTCAATTACATTATTTGCCCAAACATTCCTGAAAGTGCTTGATAGGTCTGTATCTTCTTGGTCATTTCTTACAGTTACTTCTAAGTGCATTTTTGTATTATCATCTATAACTGATGTCATCACTATATTCATAGTACATCCACACTGTGTTCTAGAAAATAAGAAATTAACAAAACCTGGCTTGAAGCATCTTCTTTCTCAATCTCAGACATTAACAAGCCTGCTGGGAGATCTAGTGAGCTGTCTGCCTGTGACAGAGGCCAGAAAGAATGGAAAACAACACTCTTCCCTTTGTTTCCTGTGAGGACATTTAGGGCATCAGTCGAGTGGAAAAGAGAACTTATGAATATTTCAGTGCTGGTTAAAAGGCAAACTTTGACTTTTGCTTCAAGGTGCTGATACATTTTTATTTATTTGCACTCTGATCCCAAAAGGTCTTTATAACATAGATATAAACCTGTAGAAGACCTTCTGGGATAAGCCAGTAAAATTTGTAGGAGGGTCTGACTTCCTTCCTGTTCTTTCTACTTCTAGAATGTTAGGTGAAGTTGTATTTGGAGAGTACCTAGTCTTCAGAAGCCAGCTAAAGTTAATGGTACATAATTTATCATGTTAAAAAAATATTGACACTGTCCACCTCAAAAGGTTTAAACATTTATTTAGATAGGGTCTATTTCTTCTCTTTCTATGTAAGTGGGTAAAATATGGTCACTTAATATCTTCATTACAAGTAATTTGCAGCACATACACAAATAACTGAGAAGTTAGGCATCTGTATTGATAATTCAAATTTCAAAAGGAGATTCTGAGAAAATGTCTTACCACTTATGTGGTCCAGACTGACTGTCTCCATTCAATACATTCATTGGATCAGTGCTTAACTTTCCACTTTCCTTTTCTGGTGAAGTCACGTATCATATGTCCAAAATGGCTAGGAGGAATCATGAAATTTATGCATATATTCAGAATTGCTTTTCAAAAAGGACGGAATATGTTCAAGAACTATTTATATTCTGAGCAAGCTTTGACTCTGTATATATTACGTGTACAGAAAACAATCCATTATGAGCATATCTTGTGTCCTGTGCCAAACTGCTTGACCTTTTGATACTGATGTCATGCCTATTCATATTAATAGGAGTTAAAGATACCAAGAGGACCAAACATTGATGCCAAGAATGCATGGAATGGTTTCCATGGAGCACAATGGCATGATTGTCTTATGGAACAAAATTGAAAAGAACTAGAGAACGGGAAAAGGGTGTGGCATCTATAAAAATGAAAAACTTTATTCATGGATTCAAATTTATGCTTAAAATGAATTGGATGTAATATTTCATTCTCAGTTTTCAGGCAAAAGTTAGAAACTAGTTAAATAGTGATAGAATTTTCAGAGTAATTTGGCAAACTCTCTGGGAATTTTCCTCTCCTCCACCTGAAATATTCTCATTACCCATTTTATTCTTCTACAAAGGATGAAAAAATATCCTGTATGTTCTCAACCCAATTTTTTAAAAAAGCTTTCTTCCCTTGTCCTTTTAATACTATGATGTGGCCAATCTTCACATTACCTTGTAAAGCTGCCACTTCCCCAACACATCTGGAAGGTCTTGTAGGTTGAGTCTCTTACCATGAAGTACCTAATTTGAGTAATAAAGAATTGGAAACAAATCATTGTTCAAATGATAGTCCAAAATATGTTTTTTGTCTTCCTGTCAGATGGGTTAAATGTTCTTTCTGTTCTGTAATCATAATTAAATCTTCTATTGGCATTCTGTGAGCACTGCAAACCAGAAAGTAGCTTTAACCCTATAATGACAGAAACACCCCCTCTCCTGCCCAGGCTTCCCAATGGCCTGAGTGCCACTCCAAGGACTGTGCCCTGTGTTAAGTTCAATTAAGATGACTTTCTTATGCCATGCTACACTTAAAATCATTCCATAGTTTACTTTCATAATTTCTAGCTCAAACAGTTTTCTTATGGTGTCTTCCCCACTACATTTTTAAATAATATCTTTCTTATTCTATTATATAGATTCTATTTTTATTATTCCCTAAGGGTCCTAACTTCCTGTTTGAATTTGCCTGATTTCTTCTTCTGCAGAGTAATATATTCATGCTTCTGCTTCTCCCAACCTTTACCCCGGATCTCTTTGGAATAATTTTGTTTCATTAGAGTTATAGTTGAGAGTGCTGTTTTCCAGACTTGCTGTCATCTTAAGGCTCTTTTACTGTGCTCTTGGATTGGCTGGATCTGTTTCCTCTTGGACCCTTTATCTTTCCTTTGATTACTTTGCTCCTTTGTTTTCCTGTAGTTCACTTTCAAGCAACTGCCTCTGAAAAGATGTATGGGATGAAAGGTTCTGAGATTTTACAAGTTTGAAAATGTCTTTTATTCTGTTCTTACCTCTGATCGAGAGCTTGACTGAGTGTAGAATCTGAGATTGGAAAAAAATTCCCTTAGAACTTCCTAACATGATAAAAGGAATGTGTGTGTGTGTGTGTGTGTGTGTGTGTGTGTGTATGTATGTATGTTCACACCACTGACATCATACTCAATATTGAAAGACAGAAAGCTTTCTAAGAACAGAAATGAGACAAGACTGCCTGCCTTTGCTATTTCTGTTCAACTCTATCCTGAATGTTTCAGCCAGAGCAAGTAGACAAGAAGATGAAATAAACGTATCCAAAAGGCAAAAAGAAGTCAACCCCACTGTTCACATACAGTTTGATTTTCTATATAGGGAATCCTAAAAGTATTTCTCAAAGTTTGTTTAAGCTAATAAGTGAATTCAGCAAAGTTTTATGTACAAAATGAATACAAAAAGTTCAGTTGTATGTCAATACATTACTAATGAACAATCCAAAAATAAAATAAGACCAATCAATCTCCAATAGTTTCCAAAGAATAAAACAACAATAAACTTAGTTGAGAAAGGTGAAATAATTATGCACTAAAAACTGCAAAACTTTTCTGAAAGAAATTAAAGAAGACTCAAATAAATGGAAAAACATGCACATGCATGGATTAGACATTTAGTATTGAAAAGGCATCACTACCCAAAGCAATTTACAGATTCAATGCGAAGTATATCAAAATATCAAGTAGTTTTCTCCATAAACAGGAAAGCCATCCCTGAAATTAACACAGAATAGCAAACTTAAAAAAGCAAAAAATATTGAAAAAAACAAGTCATAGGTCTCACGTTTCCTAATTTCAAAGCTTTTACAAAACTACAGTAATCACAACAGTGTGGTATTAGCACAGGATAGAAAAATAATCAATAGAATAGAATTATGAGTATATCCCATAAATCTGTAGATCTTTGAGCCAGCTGATTTCAGTAAGAATACCAAGATCACTCAATAAGAAAAAAAAATCTCTTCAATGAATACTGAATAATCTATGTGCAAAACAATAAAGTTAGGGTCTTAATTTATTTTGTGTATAAAAATGAACCCCAAACACTAAAGGCATAAATGAAAATAAAAAATCATACAACTAAGTTTGGCAATGCTTTCTTAGACATTACACTGAAAACACAACTAACAGAAGGGAAAATAAATTGCATTTTGTCAGAATTAAAAAGTTTAACATATTAAAGGATGCTATTAAGAGCAGACAAAACAACTTGCAGAATATTTAGAAATATGAAATATTTCCAAATCATATATCTGATAAAGTTCTGTTGCTCTCAATATATTTATTGTTGATTTACTATAATTATATATATAATTATAGTAAATCAACAATAAATAGATAATCCAATTTAAAAATGGACAAATATAAATGGCTTTGAATAAACATTTACTCAAAGAAGATAGTCAAGTTGCTAAGAAGTACATAAATGTCATTAGGTTTTTGGAGGAATTCAAAAGAAACCAACAGTGAGATACTATTTCACACTACTAGGATGGCCACAGGAGGTGTAAGAAAAGGGAAAAGAATGGCAAGGGTGTGGAAAAATTGGAACCTTCAAACATGGCTATGATGAAGCTTTTCCTATGTTTATTGAAAAAAAAAAGAAATTAATAAGCCAGGCATGGTGACACACATCTTCTTTAGTCCCAGCACTCGGGAGGCAGAGGCAGATGCAGGCGGATCTCTGTGAGTTTGAGGCCAACCTGGTTTACATAGTGAGTTCCAGGCCATCCAGGGCTACAGGGAGACCCTGTCTCAAAAAGCCAAAATAAAATAAAAAAAAAAAAAGAAAGAAAGCGATACTGGTAGTTTTTCTTGAAAACTTGTCTAAGTTATAATACTCTCTTATTTAATCAAAACCCAACATAGATGTTGTGAAGGCATTGTGTAGATGCTCTCTACATTTGTAACTGACTTTATTTGAAGCCTTACTTGAAAAGTACACTGAATGATCTGAATGGGCTCTATAAAACCAACGGGAAGGCTTTAATAGCAAAAACAGTCTTCCTAAACACTGCAGCATCTTCAACTCTGCCTCATTTTCCAGCCTGCTGGTCCTGTCAGTTCCTACAATGTGCATGCGTGTGTGCACACACATGTGTGTACCAATTCCTTAAACCATCTATCTATATATCTATGTATCTATCTGATTTATTTATTTATCTAATCACCTCTTGGCTATTTGGCTGAGATCGAGTGTATTTGTTTATTGTGTATGTGTGTATGTGCATGTGTGGGGGTGAGTGTGCACCACCCTACACATGGAAAGACCAGAAGACATTTTGTGAGAGTCAGTTACTTCCTTCTACCTTGTGGTTTCTGGGGATTGAACTCAGGTTATCACGTTTGGTGAAAAACATCCTTACCCATTGAGTCATCTTGCTGACTTCTATCACATACCTCTATCATGTATGTGTACACATAGGTATGTGTGTATGTATATAATTACTGATCTATTTTTTTATATCTATCATCTGTGTATCTATATATCTATGCATGCACCTCTGCATATATGTATCATACTGTATCTCTCTACTATCTATCCAGTTCCTATGAACTATACTTATTCTGGAGAATCTTCATTGATAGAACACTTTAAAAAATGATTCTCTTAAACTACTGAAGGCCTTGTTCCCCCCCAAAATTTATTTTTAATCCACAGTTGCTGATAAGAATTCTGATGCCAGTCTGGTGTTAATACTTTTATAAATCCTTTTTTTTTTTTTTCCTCTTTGGAGCCCTTTGGTTCTGGAGTTAGATAATGATGGACTGAGTTTTGGTCCTTATCAGGGTCAGAACTTTACTGGAATGAAGATATAGTACTTCTTTTGCTTCTGAGGAAATTGAATTTGCGGTCTTCCCTTCACTGTGTTCTTTTTGAAACAGGGTCTCCCTGTAGGCCCACTTGCCGTGGAACTCCCTATGTAGACCAGGCTGGCCTTGAACTGACAAAGATCTGCCTGCCTCCGTCTCCTGAGTGCTGGGATTAAAGGCATGCACCACGTTTTCTTATTTTAAAAGTAAAATATTTTCTGGAATTTCAAATGAAGTAGTGTTTGTTATCTTTTTCTTTAGCTCCAGTGTCCTGGTACCAGCACCTTCCCTAGGTAAGTACAGCATGCCCAGTGCACCTTGACTCCCCCAGCCTCTTTCACCCTCCAAGCTCCCCTGAAGAGTCTCTCCTCCTAGGTTGGGTACAGCCCCATTTCTTGTCTTGGCACCCCAGACACTGGTTAACCTCTCCACCCATAGCCAACATTGCTTCTTGATCTTTTGCATCCAGACTAACCCAGTTCCTCCCTGCTGCCCCCAGGAACTCTCTAGGTCTGGTCCTGCCCTCACCTTCCTTTACTTCCCTGGGTGGCACAGCCACCAGCTTCCTGAGACCAGCATCTGTCCTGGGCCCTTCTCCCAGGCCAGTCCAGCCCCCAAATTCTTGAGGGCAGCATCTTTCCTGGAGGAACCCATACCTTAGGAGAAAGCCTGATATCATCCGACCCTTATCTCACTTGGGCCTCTGTGGGAACTCCTGATGACAAAGGCAATTAGACTACTCAAATATAAAATCAAAAGAGAGAACCTGAAGGCTAGACCAACCAGCTTTTCATGCCCAACAAGTAAACCACAAAGGCACATAAAGTTTACAAAAAGAAGCAGATCTAAACTCAACAAAGGAAGCCCTGAGTTTCACACAAGAATCAGAAAATATGAAGGAAATTCACATGTCAAAGTCACAAAGAAAAAATAATAACATGAAAAACCAAAATAATATATCCCCACGAAGTACCAATAGTCCTCTAGAGGAGTACAAGGAGAACTTCCTAGAGATAACACAGGGCATGGAACTCGAAAGAACAATTATAAATATGATAAAGAATTCAATGAAATTAGAGAACATGCAAAGAAAGAATCAAAGAACTGAAAGAAGATGGGGATAAACTTCTGAATGAATTCAGAAAAGAGCTAGAAATATTGAAGCCTAATCAGGCTGAAATGAAGAAGGAAGTGAAACACTCAGTAAGCCAATTAGAAATGACATGAAAAAGCCTCACCAATAGGATGAATGAAATGGAAAACAGAATATCAAGAATGGAAAGTAAAGTGGACAAATTAGACCACTCAAGCAAACATTATGAAAAATTTTTTAAAAAAAACCACAAAAATGGAATATGCAAGAATTGTGTGACACAGTAAAAAACCCAAACTTACGAATCATAGGCATACAGAAGAATCTCAAGAATCTCAAAATTCCACGCGCAAACTCCTAGAAATTATTAACACATTCAGTAAAGTGGCAGGTTACAAAATTAACCTACAAAAGTCTATAGCCTTTCTA
>NW_008348613.1:983862-985139 GCF_000622305.1 Nannospalax galili
TACAAACTCGTCAGATAGACAGTCTTCCTCTCCCACTAGAGGCTCCATACTCTGCCTTCTCTGTCACTGTCCACTGTGTTGTCAGCACCCTCATCCATTTCCCCCTGTCTGCCCTTCTGGTGAATCTAGTCAGCCAGAGGTCCCTGTTCCAGGAGGGTCAGCTGTTCCTCATTTACGGCAATCCATTGTCAGTATTCCTTTGGATAGAATTGGGGTCTGCTGTTCAACCTTCTTGGATGTTTAATAGACATACCTTGAGATCTATACTAATTGGGTCAGAGGGATTCAAAGGACACTTTTTGCTCCTTGCCCTCCTGGGTCGATTAGTTCCCAGGGACTATGAGCATCGCGCAAAATGTCCTGTAATGGTGGTGGGTCATCTGGTCACAGTCGCCCACCTTCTGAGCTCCTCGGCATCTGAGCATGAATACAAACTCGTCAGATAGACAGCCTTCCTCTCCCACTAGAGGCTCCATACTCTGCCATCCCTGTCACTGTCCACTGTGTTGTCAGCACCCTCATCCATTCCCCCTGTCTGCCCTTCTGGTAAATCTAGTCAGCCAGAGGTCCCTGTTCCAGGAGGGTCAGCTGTTCCTCATCTACGGCAATCCATTGTCAGTATTCCTTTGGATAGAATTGGGGTCTGCTGTTCATTTTTCCAGTAGTATGTTGGTTTACTGTCTGGAAGAGCCTTTATCAATCCTGGGCAACATCTCGACTGAGGGTGTCGCCTGCCTGGCTTTGCTTTTTGTCAAGTAACTTTTAGTTATATATATGTATGCCCTTATGAAATTATATTGGCCCCTTTAATCTTTGGTTATACTTCCCTTTTGGGTGTTTAAGGACATACCATTGGACCAGATAAACTGATATGCTTTTACTCTTGAGGTCGTTTGAGGATCTGTTCTTCAGGGGTCCCAAGGGCTTGGGAGGAGCGCCTGGCTCCTTTCTTTTACCAGTTGCATCTATGTGAAGATAAGTCAAAGGTCCTGCTTGACCACTGTTGGCTTCTCTTGGAAGCATGGAGGAAATGATTCCTCCATGTGGACCCTCCACTTTATAGACTGGACATTGGTTCAAGTCCATCATGTGGAGTCACCTTGGCCTCCTTGATCAAGAGGTCAGATGACCCACCACCATTACAGGACCTTTTGTGAGACCCTCATGGTCCCTGGGAACTAATCAACCTAGGAGGGCAGGGAGCAAAAAGTGTCCTTCGTGTCCCTCTGACCCAATTAGTATAGACCTCAAGGTATGTCTGTTAAACATCCAAGAAG
>NW_008348613.1:985263-1011224 GCF_000622305.1 Nannospalax galili
GTCAATCTTGTTTATCTTTTCAAAGAACCAGCTCTTGGATTCATTGATTCTCTGTATTGTTTTGTTTCAATTTCATTAATTTCTGCCCTGATTTTTTTTGTTTCTTCTTGTCTGCTGGGTTTGGGTTTCACTTCTTGTTGCTTTTCAAGCAATGAGACAGAACCCAGGCTAGGAGGAGAGACAGGTGGGGTGGAGAAGGGAGGGTGAATGAGGTTGGGGGAGTCAAGGCGCAGAGGGCATGATGGGCTTACCCTGGGGAGAGGCCAACGGGTTCAGGCCCAGGGAAGCAGAGGGAGATGAAGGCCAGAACAGGCCCAGGGGGCTCCTGGGGACCTTGAGAAGGAACTGGGTCCATCTGGATGCAAGGGATCAGGAAGCATTAGTGGCCCTGTACCAAGAGCTCAGCCCTGGCATCCAGGAAACAGCCTGGCAGGCCATGCAGCCCAGGGAAGCAGAAGGAGGTGAGGGTGGGACCAGGCCAAGAGGGCTCCTGGGGACCCGAGAAGGCTCTGAGTTGCTCTGGATGCAAAGGATCAGGAAGCAGTGGTGGTTCCCTGGTGTCTGGGACACCAAGACAAGGAATTGGATAGGACCCAGGCTAGGAGGAGAGACGGGAAGGGGCGATGGGAGAGTGAATGAGGCTGGGGGAGTCAAGACGCGGAGGGCACGATTGACTTACCTGGAGAGTGGCCCGGCGGATGTGCAGGCCCAGGGAAGCAGAGGGAAGTGAGCTATTTTTGCTTTTTTGATAAATTGTTTCATGGAGCTCAGGTTGGTGTCAAACTCACAATGTAGCTGAAGACTGTATCTATAGTTAAGAAAGAGTTATATATCCAGTCACCTACTCACCCATTTTCCCGTTGGCCTTTGTCATGTCTGTCCATTCACCCTACTGTAAACTTCAAAATTTGTTTTTTAAATCTTAAAATTTTGTTGGGGCTGGAGAGATGACTTAGCAGTTAAGATCACTGACTGCTCTTACAGAGGGCCTGGGTTCGACACGTGGTGGCTACGAACCGCCCTTAACTCCAGTTCCAGGGGAATCCGAAGCCCTCTTCTGACCTCCATGGCATTGCATGACACGGATGCACTCACATACATGCAGGCAATACACTCATACACATAAAATTAAAATAATAAATAAAATATTTTAAATCTTAAAATTTTGTTGTTGCTTGTTTTGAACATTTATTTTTATTTTACATGTATGCCTGAGTATATGTGCACCATGTGCATGTAGGTGCCTGCAGAGGCTAGAAGAGGGTATTGGGTCCCCTGGAACCTGCAGTTATAGGTAGTTGTGAGCTGCCTTATGTGGGTGCTGGGAACTGAACCTGAATCTTCTGTGAGAACAGCAAGTGCTCTTAACCACTGAGCTACTTTTCTATCCCCTTAAAATATTTTTGTTACTCTCTATCTCTATGTGTAAGTCTGTCCACATGCCACTGCAAGCATGCGGTGGTCAGAGGACAATTTGCAGAACTCAGTCCTCTTCTTTCACCTTGACGGTGCCAGGAATTGAATTCCCATCATGAAGTTTGGTGGCAAGAGCCTTTAACCTACTAAATCATCTTGCTGGTTCCTATTTTAAGTTTTCTATTTTAGAATTTGGGTTTGGGAAATGTTTGTATTTTTTTGGGTATCAAGATAGTTGAGATAACATGTTTCTTGAGGTTTATAAAATCTTGCTCATGTGGCCTTCAGGATGCTTTTCTTGTAGATAAAACTTTGATAACTTTTTAGTTACCTTCCATCATCTGTCTCTTCCTGAATTGTTGTTGGCTATTTGTGTCTTTCTAGAAAGTATTCCATTTATTTAAGATGTAAACAATTTATTGCTTTGAATTGTATATAATATCATAATTTTAATATTTCTTTTTATATTTGTGGCTATGTGTTCATTAGTATTATTATCTTTATGTATCTGTGTTTTGTCTATTTTTATGTATTTGGTTAGGTAGTATGATGCTTATTTTAATGCATGTTTTCCCCAACTAATATATAGCTCTTAAATTGGTATTTACCTTATTTCTATTTTATGGTTCATTTATTTTTATCTCTTGGAATTACTTCCTTCATACTTTCCTGGCACTTATTTTGTTGCTCTTGCCTGACTCCTTGAAATAAACTTAGTTCATTTTTCTTCCTTTCCCTGTGCTCTGAATTTGCCTCAGATACATGCATTGGTTATATCCTTTTGGCAGTAACCTGACGTTCTTGTTATTGTTCTTTAAAAAAAAATTATATAATTTTCTTTTTGTATGTGTATGAGTGTATTGCCTGCATGTGTGTAAATGCACTTGTGTTGTGCAGTGTCCACAGAGGTCAGAAGAAAGTGTCAGATCTCCTGGAACTGGAATTACTGACAGTTGTTAGCTGCCATGTGGGTGCTAGGAATCAAACCTTGGTCCTCTGCAAGAGCAGTCAGTGCTCTCGACTGCTGAGCATCTCTCTAGCCCCTTGTTATTGTTCTTAATAATCAGAACTTCAGATTTATCCCAAGAGCTATTTTTAATTTTTTTATTGCAATATGTTTTCTTTTTCAGTTTAGTGTGCTAAAATCAATTTCTAGTTACAAAGATTTGTTGTCAGAGACATGCTTCTGATTTCTGCTTTGTTGGAATTCCCTGAGGTTTTCCTTTGAGGCTTAAAACATGATTAGTTTTATAAATATTCTATAGGTCTTTAAAATACAAATAGTAGTTTCTGTTTGGTGACAACTAAGTTCAATTTATAGTTATAAATCAACCTTATTAGTAATGCTATCATACAGTAATGTTGCAGTTTTCTGCATACCAAGAAGTAGAGACAGATAGGCTATGTAACCCACATTTACTATGATATGTATTTTTTTGCTTTATATATTTTGAAACATAGTTTTATGACTCAATATTTTCATTGCATTTGCAACTCACTAATATAAAATAAACCTTTGTTACTAGGTAATGATCTCTTTAATGTAGTTTTTGCTTTGAATTCTATTGGCTGCTATCAATATTTTAGTCACTGCCTTCTTTTTGTACTTCTTTTTCTTTTAAATTTTTCTGATAATCATTTCACATATGTGTAATTCTATCATTGGGTGCATCGTTGAACTATAGCTTAATTATAAAACAGTGGAAATAAGCTAATATTGATAAGCCTCTTTTTTTCTCTAAAATTATATTGTATACATAGTTACTTTGCATTTTTAGAAGTCATACAATTTATATAAGTTCTTATAATCAAATATCAAAATATCTCTTTGTGTTAATCACATTTCTCATCACTGCAGCACAATTCCTGAGAGAACAACCTAAGGAAAGTAAGATCTATTTTAGCTCCTCGTTTCAGAGTTTCAGTTCATCATGATGGAGAAGGCATGAAGCAGGAGCACCCCATCAGAGATGGCAGGTGCACGAGGCAGTGGCTGTTCACATTTTGGCTGACCAAGAAGCAGAGAGTGGGGGACTAGAACCAGTGAAAAATATGAAAACTTGAAATTGTCTTTAAAAATTGGATGCTATAAAATAAAGTTTTAATGGTGGAGACTTAAAATTGCTGTCTTCAATTTCTTTTTGGAATGAGCATCACAAAGATTCTGTCACAAATAAAATGAAGTTCATCAACAATACCACAAAGACCCTGGGTACCAATTTGTCTATGGTTAATTACTAGGAAATGGAAAACATTTTAAAGGGCTCAAACTTCTCCAGAATTTTTGTATTGGCTATCCACTGTCTCCAAATTCCCTCACCCAGACCCCTTTCCTGCCATTTCTGCCCTATACTCTGCTCTGGGAGGCAGACCTCCACATGCTGCTCCACCTGCTGTCCCTGTTGACAGGCTTCTTACATTAGTCAAGGTACTCTAGAGGAAAAGATCTAAGAGAATTCACACATAATTATAAAGAGGATTTATTAGATTAACTCACATGGGCTGGATGGTCCCACAATGGTTGCCTGCAAGCTAGAGAGCAGACAAAAGTAGTAATAGGGAGCAATGATGATATCCTTGTCTGATGCTGATGGCCTGGAAGTTCCCTGGAGTGTCTCTGGTGGAGTCTTATCTTCAAAGACCCAAGAACCTGGAGTATGACGTCTGGAGGAGGGGCAGCAGAAATGGATGTATCCGATGAAGAAGAATAGATCTCACTTGAGCTTGTAGACTTTCTTCTTCTGTTTTTTGTGCTATGATGATGTACAGTCTAATAGACAGTGTGGTCCACACTCAAGGTGGATCTTCTCCCCTTAGTTCACTGACCCACATTCCAATGGTCTGTCAATATGTGTTAACAGAACTGCTGGAAATTAGCTCTACTAATCTAGGTATCTCTCAATTCAGTAAAATTGATAATAAAGATACCATCACATTTCTGATAGAGCTCAACCCACTGTGGCATTGTATTTTCTCTTCACGGGATGTGTCAAAGTAGCATTCTGTTTTCTCCTGAGATTTTATCTGTTCCAATGCACTGTGTCTGGGTTCTTTTCTTTTTAAAAATAAGCAATGGAAAACAACTCAGTCTTTCTTTAAAGAAAATCTTGGATGAAAGATATCAGGGGACAGAGAAGCTTGAATACAAGGCTTAAGATTGAGCAGGAACCAAAGCAGGGTTCCAGAGCTTGGCTACAGCAGTCATGATGAAGAAGAGCACACTGGGAATGATCTGGCTCCCACACTTCTGTCCCTGTAAGAGTTGCAAATCCTCCTCAAATCATTTTAGTCTTGACAGAGTTCTGGGAGAGGCTGGACTTGGTGCTAATCCTGGACAAGATTGGAGAAGTCGTAGGGCTAATGGATCACTTGGATTCTGAACTAAGAGATGTCCATAGGGAATTTGACAGACAGAAAGGAGAGGTAGATCCCAAACAGACAAAAATGACCAATGTAAGGCTAGGAAGATAGCTCAGCTGGTAAAGTGCTTGTCCTGCAAACACGAGGACCTGAGTTTGGTACTCAGAAACCACAGAAACAAAAAAAGTCATGCATGGTGGTATGCACTTGTTATTCTAGCACTAGGAGAATGGAACCTTTGGGGCTCACTGGCTAGCCTATCTAGTGTACTTGGTGAGGAGTTCCAGGCCAGTGAAAATCCTGTCTAAAAGAAGGAAGGAAGGAAGGAAGGAAGGAAGGAAGGAAGGAAGGAAGGAAGGAAGGAAGGAAGGAGAAGAAAAAAGAAAGAAAGTATACAGTGCCCAAGGAATGACATCTTAGGATGTTGTCTGACATACATACACAAAACACACACACACACACACACACACACACACACACACACACAAATGACCAATGTCCTTTGTACATACTATCTATAATGGCATCTTAATGTTAATGCATATTATTGCATGAATGCATATTGTAACACATTATAGGCCTAAAAGGTGGGAAAGTTAAATGACCTCTTAATTGTATAATTATGTGCTCATTCATTTATTGATCTCCCCCTTTTTGTATTTACTATCAAACAAGGATCATTGGCTAAGTTATACTGGATGTGTTATTTAGATTTCATCTCTGTCGATCCAGTATATTCCTTTCAAGTAAAATAAATATGTACCTGGTAAAGAGCTCAAAATATTATGAATCAGATTCACATAAAAATATATTATCAATTTACCTTTTCCAAGAAACAGTATTGTCAGAGATTTTAGATAACCTTCACAGATGAATTTGTTCCTGGTTATCAGGATACTAAACCCATTCTGAAGATCAATGTTAATTCAAGAGTCCTTAGCTCAAAATGCAGCTTGTTCTGAGCTCTAGGTACTGTGTAGGAGAGGGAGAAAGAAATGATTTGTGATCCAAAGAACATGCTTTGACAGCCCAAACCTGAAACACATTCAAAAATTTCCACAGGGGCTTTCGAGGTGACCTTGGGAAGAAAAAGCAATCTTTATCTGGTACAGAGAAAGTAGGAAACTGTCTGGAAAGTCACCCAGATCAAACTTAAGGGGGATAGAATGATGGATTTTACCTGCTGACCACTTGGGCTTTGGAAAAATGTCTTTGTGTGTATCTTTGCGTACATGGCTCCTTTGTGTGCATATCGGAGAATGGGGAGGGTAGAGATGAGGCAGCAGCACCTGCCCACAGACCTCTGAGAGTAACAGGAAGATTCCACTAGAGTCAAAGGGCAGACTTGTTCCTGCTGCCCTGGAGCTAAGGGCCGTCACTGAAACACCAAAGCCCCCTTGACAGCTGGGTCTGGAGCTGGTCCACAGGGTCTAATTATAAGATTCCCAAGTTCCCGAGCCACTGTTAGCTAGAAATAAAGGTCATCTAACAGTTCATCTGGAAGCCTCTGTCCTCAGTTAAGTATGAAGGATCGAGAAGAGAGGAAGCCTTGGGCTTCAATTCAGTGACTTAGTCCTTAAAAGGAAGCACCACTGGCAGCTACTCTCCTCTTCTCTGTGGTTTAATGAATATCAAAATAAAATGCAGATATTTGAAAGCACCAAAAAGAAAATTTCACGTTTATTTTCAGAACAGAACCACAGGCTCTAAATGGTAAAGTCACAATGAAATGTGACGCCTGTTTCTCAAATGTATCTTTAAAAATAATACTTGTTGGGGCTGGAGAGATGGCTCCGTGGTTAAGAGCACTGACTGCTCCTGCAGGGGATCGGGATTCGATTCCCAGCACCCACATGGCCGCTATGAACTGTCCTTAACTCCAGTTCCAGGGGAATCCAAAGCCCTCTTCTGACCTCCACAGCACTGCATGACAAGGGTGCACTCACACACATGCAGGCAATACATTCTTACACATAAAATAAAAATAATAAATAAAATACTTAAAAAAAAACTTTTAAAGCACTATGATCATTAGTAGCCAAGCAGCAACATGGGACAAAAGAGAAAATACCATTCCAGGATTTGCTAGAAATGGAGTTCAGAAAAGTTTGAAAAGCCCGATTTCATTTCCAGAAGAAGAGATTATATACATTTTTGTCTTCTTAGTTTTTAAAAAGAGAACGCTAGATTTAATACATGAAGAGAAAGGCTGATTTTTGGGATATTTCTGTTTTAAAAAATCAAATTCATGCTCTTAAAAATTGATTTAGGTCTCAAAGATTTTTTTCTTTATCAAAAAAATTTTAATGTATCTTGATCTTATTAGAAGAGGTTCACTTCATGTATTCCACAATCATTAAATTAAAGAGGTCACAGCATGTTAATATCACAGGTTATGGACAACCCAACATCTCAGGTGTGGAGGACAGTCTCTGGACCAGGGGGCTCAGGTTCCACCTTTCCCAGGAGTTCATCCGAACCTTGTTGAGCTGACTAAATGCTTCCTATCTCTGTTTTCACATCCTTCAGTCATGAGGTAATATCTGTCTTACTTGTCTTATGAATTCTTGAGCCAGGAACACAGATAATGGTTAGAAGCATTCCTACCACTTTGTATTGCATTATCCTGTACTAGGTTCCATAAAGCTGCAAAAGGTTGTATGTTTCTTTTTAAATAGACTTGCTAAGCTATTAAGGTTTTTTTTTTTAAAGTACCAAAATCTCTTTTGAGCCCCAAATTACAGCACTGTGTTTTTTTTTTTTTTAGCTATGGTCTGGGCTATGACATTAAGGAAGACACACCTCCTTTAACAAGAAGCAAACTGATGTTTTGAAGGACATTTTTACTGACACTCAACCTGTGAAAGGAAATAAATTGTGAAAGGAAGATAAATGTTATTCTTTTAAAATCTTGAAAGATAACTAATTCCAGTTTAGGGTCTTTTGGAGTAATCAACGAAGTTGATGAGTTTTATTGAGCTTTTGAAAGGTCAGGTGTAGAACAAAATTTTCCAGGCATACAACGATGCTTGAAATAATGTATATGAAATATGTAAGCTATTGCTGGAGTCTAAAAACGTGTAGAGTTGAGCAGATATATTAAAGATGGAAGGTATGGATCTTTTAAAATTTGGTTTGGGTTTTTTGAGACAGGGTCTTCCTGTAGTCTCAGCTGACGTGGAACTGCCTATTTAGATTAGGCTGGCCTCCAGCTCACAGAGATCCACCTGCCTCAGCCTCCTGCATGCTGGAATTAAAGGCATGCACCATCATGTCGGGTTCATGGGTTTTAATTGTAGGTTCACTCATTCATAAAGTGAGCCTTGACCCATGGGGGTGGGGTGGGGACACGGACGGGACACTTGATATCACCACAAGGGCAAATGCTTTGTGCCACCCTTCTTGTATTCCTGTGCTTCTCTGGTCCCTGAAGGATGTCACTGAATTTCTGCTGCCAAAATCAACTCTGTCTCCAAGTATTCCACATGTAGAGTCCCCAAAAGAGGACATGTTGGGTTCATCAGTTTGTTCAGGATTCAGTGTCCTTCTAGATATCAAAATAGATACTTCATAGGTTATTGGCCAGCTAACTCTGGTTCCAATTAGTAGCTATGGTGGAGGGTTGTCAAAAAATGGAGACACATCGTAAGAGGAAGGAGGATTCCAATGCAGAAAGAGTGTGAAAGAAGTACAGGAGAATTTGACACTTAAGGGAAGGAAGTGGGACCAGAAAGGACAGGCTGCCAGAGAAGGGACATTGTTAAGTGTCTTTAATTGTGATTTAATTCAAGAGGGAGAGCCTGAGAAATGACCTACAGCATGTTTTCCATTGTGATTCCAACGAAGGTGGAAGGTTCATATATAACTCCCCTTAATCATTGGTTGAGGGTTGCTTGGATGGAGGCAGAATAGGGGCATTCACTGTCTCCCTTAGGCAAAGGGATGCAGGTGAGCTAACGTTTGAAAGTGCTGGAGCACAGAGATGGTTACAAGTGGTTAGGCCTAAGACACCTGGGTTGAGACCTGCAGTCTTTACTGTGCATGGTAGTTGGGTATAAGAAACCAATCATAATCGTTTCCACTGTATTAGTCTGCTCTGCATTACTGTAACAAATGCTTGGGAAAATCAACTTATAAAGAGGAAAGATTTTCTATGATTCATAGTTTCAGACATTTTAGTTGATGGTCTGCTGGCCTCATTGCCTTTGGACCTATAATGAGGCAGTATATAGTATTGAGAGTATGTGTTAAGGAGGCCTGTTCACCCAAGGTTGGGGGGAGAGAGAGAGAGAGAGAGACAGAGAGAGAGAGAGAAAGACAGAGACAGAGACAGAAGAGAGAGACAGAGAGACAGAGAGAGACACAGAGAGAGAGAGAGAGAGAGAGCCCAATATCTCCCTCAAGGATATGTCTCATTTATTTAACTTCCTTCCATTCAGCCAAATTCTTATATGTTAACACACAATCCAATAGCAACACAGATTGATAACCAAGCCCTTAAACACACATACCTTTGGGAGACACTTATTTACACTATAGCCGTCACTGTCTACTAGAACGGTTTGCATGTTTGCATGTGTGGGTTTCAAGTCACAGCTTGTCAAATACCATTTTTTATAATGGCAGTAATTCAATTTAAATTTTAAATTAAATTTAATACAAGCAGTAATAGATCTTTGTTTTTGACTTTTAGACAACCTTTCAAACCCCTGAAACCCTTCTATGTAACTGGATTTGTATTTTTGCACATTAGCTGATAGAGGAATACTAAGCTTTTCTGTGCTGATGTTGGGAGAAATTGATACTTCAGGCTTGGCAGCATTGATATCTGTGACAATTAGTTGAATCAAGTAATGAATTGACTATCTTATTTTTATTTTTGCCACTACTTTAATGAAAGGTAAACTGCTAATATTAATCAGAGGGCCTTGACTATGCTTAATAAAATGCAGAGCTGCAAACCATAAGTCATGCCAAAGCACTGGAAATCTTTAGTCATATTTGAACTTTAACTTTGTTTTTGGTTTCAAGAACAAAATTAATAACACCAGCAAAGCACAAGTTGACAACTCAAACATTAAGATGAGGATTTCATCTCTGTGTTTCTGAGCATCAATGCCCTTTACATGTGTAAGCCTGCTGCTTTAATTTCATGTTGTGAACTTTAAAAAAGAATATTTTATTATTTTTATTTTATGTGTATGCATGTATTGCCTGCATGTAGGTAAGTACACCTGTGTCATGCAATGCCCACAGAGGACAGAAGAGGCTATTGGATTCCCTGGAACTGGAGTTATGGACAGTTGTTAGCTGCCATGTGGGTGTTGGGATTCAAACCCTGGTCTTCTGCAAGAACAATCAGTGTTCTTAACCACTGAGCCATCTCATGTTGTGAACTTTTATGCATGCTGTTCCATGAATTCTTATATATAGAAATGGGAAGTTGTACAGAAAAACTGCTTTATAAAAAAAACAAAGATCATATAAAATATCATTTTCCTATAGTACATCTGAGCCCTGGTGGAGAAGAAGTGCTTAACCAAGGGCCTATGCATTTGGAACCCAATCATGATCTGGGTTCTGTCAAAGTGAATCATAAGGGTAGCCTGGTCAGGTGCCATCCCTAAGAGGTGGCAAAGATACACCTGGGGTTGAACATAAGGAGGTTCAGAGGCCATAAGTCATGGGAGCAGAAAGTTCCATGTCTGGAGAAATACCTTAACTGTGGTTATGTGGAGATATATCAAAGCCAGTTAATATAAAGGGAAATAACACAAAATTTGATTTATGGGTATATCTATCCAATTTTTGGTCACAAACCAAGAATTTATGAGTAACCTTGATAATAAGTTGCAAATCCTCCCAGTAAGCAAGCTACTGGCATGGTGTGATATAAACAGCAGAACCCAGAGCCACAGAAGATTCTGGTATATTTTTTTGCTCTGAACTGGATCTCCTAGTATGTAGAGGATGATCCTATACTAGTGAATCAAAGGCTGTGTTAGCCTTCGGATCATGGTACTGGCTGAAATCCAACAAGCAAGAAAGGCAAGCTCATACCTGGAATATGTGCCTATTTTAAGAGATTAATCTCTGGTCCTTCCAGGATGGAGGGGGCCCATATAGTTTAAGTGAGATTACTGATGTAACCTGTCCAAGCCATTTTATCTACTTGGTTGACTGGTGTCTCTTCTATGATGAATGATCTCTGGGGTTGCAATATGTGATGTGTAGACCTTTCATACCTGGTCTCCACTCTCATGTGTCTATTCATATTTGTTTCTCTCTGGAACCTCATTATATGTAAACTTCCAATCTTTCTTTTTTACAGGCTCCTGACCATTTGACCATTTTGACTTCTGACCAAAATCTAAGAAATCTACTACTGTCTTTGAATCATATCCATTCTAACTTTTAGACACTTCTCTTACCCAAAGTGGCTATTACCAGATGCTATGCACATTTATGAGTAGTAACATTTCTTGTGATTAAATATATTGAAGCAGAATTGGGGGCTTATGGTAAGTATGTCTCAGAAGCGTTTCCAAAAAGAATAAAAACTGTATGCCAATGCTTGCTCTTTGTAGCCCTTTCCATTTTAGCAATTCTGACATGGGTATGTTGTGGTATTTCATTGTGGTTTTAATTTGCATTTCCTTGGGAACAAATGCTGTTGACTGTCTATTCATGAATTTAATGTATGATGTGGCTGTTCAAATTTGTTTTTAAAAAACAAACTATTTTTTTATAAAAATTATTGAGCTGTAAGATTTCTCTAAATAGTTTACATATAAGACCTTTATTAGATAAGTTACAAACACTTTCCTCTATTTTGAGACTTGTCTTTTTATTCCTTTCTTATACTTCTTTTTAAAGTATTTTTACATTTTTGAAAATTGTGAGTCCTCAGTTGGTTGCACATCAGGGACTTTCCAGTCACCTCATGTGTCCTGGAGACTGAGGTGGTCAGCTTCTGCCCCTTTGTCATTACCCCAAAGTCCCAGTGACAGTACTGTGCCATTGGCAGGGGTCTGTTACACTTAACCCCTGGTAGGCACCTCCAGAAACCTTTCCTTTGCCAGACAGCAACACCTAGAGCCTGTCTTCCCCTCACAAACTACCTGACCATGATGCCCAGAGACTATGAAGGGTCCTCAGATCCCGAACCCTGTTAGAGATTCCAACCCAGCCTCCACCTGAACTATCTTCAACTGAGGTTGATGTGGTCTCCAGGGAGCACTACTAACTCCCACTGTGACCCCAACTCCTGCTGCCAAAGAATCAGCTGTAGACCTGTGTCAGCCTTCCACAGACTTCTGAAGATCGGCAGTGGGAGTCTACTAACTCTACAGATGGCTTGCTCCTGGGATCAAAAGTTCACATAGGCCCAGCTCTGTGTGAGAACACATCTGACACCCCATTTACACATCAACACAGAGTTATCCAAGATAGAACACCAAGCACAATTCAGCTGGTCTACAACCTGACACACTGAGATAACAGCAAACAAAGATTCAAACACCTGCTCAACACAGGTGAGACCAGATATCCACAGGAGAACAAACTACCAACAACCTAACTCTAGATACCTAGGTTCAATCACAAAAACACAAAAAGTATGAATAATCAGGACAACCTGTCTCTTTCAGAAATTACTACACCTACTACAATATCCCTCTAAAAAGAGCAATTTGGTTGAGGCACAAGACAATGATTTAAAAATTGCGATTATAAATATATTCAACACACTCAAAGAAGACATGCATAGAGTTCACAGTGAAGCCGGTGAAAACACAAACAACCGAATGAAATAAAGAAAATGATCCAAGATATGAAACTAGTTTAATAAAGAAATGGACTTTCTAAAGGAAAACGGACCTGTAATAAAACTTCAAAGGAGAAACTCATTTTTGAAATAAAAAAATTCTCACCAAAACAAAAGTCTCCCCAATAAAATGAATCAAGTGGATGAGAGAATATCAAGTTAGAGGAGTTAGATCATTCAGTCAAAGAAAATGTTAAATCTAAACAAAATATGCAGAAATTCTGGGATATTATAAAAAAAACACCTCAAACCTATGATCCATGGGTTTATAAGAAAGAGAAGAAACCTGGGTCCAAGGCACAGAAAATATTTTCAACCCTCTCAAAGAAGAAAACTGCCCAAATCTCACTAAGAAGATGCCTATCAAGGTCCAAGAGGCAAACAACACCAAATAGACAGGATCAGAAAATAAAGGCCCCATATCACATAGTAATGAAAACACTATGTGTACAGAACGAAGAAATCACACTGAAAGCTGCAAGAGAGAAAGAACAAATCACATATAAAACCTGTCTTAACACCTGACTTTTCAGTGAGGATGTTCTACAAATTCATAAAGACCACAGATAACAACCCAGGCTGTATACCCAGCCAACAGTCAGTCATAACAGGAGAAAGGAAAACTTTCAGTGACAAAAAAAGATTTAAAGAATTTATATCCACTAAATCAGCTCTACAGGGGATACTAGAAGGAATTCTTCACTCTGAAGAGAAGACTGAACATACCCAAGAGGACACAAGGAATAAATAAACTATTATAGAACAGTTAGCAAAAGAGGCCAAAGAAAACAGCACCACCACAACAATTTAACAGGTGTTAATAAACATTGGCTAGTAATAACTCTCAGTATTAATGATCTCAATTCCCCAATAAAAGGACACAAACTGATTGGACTGAATTAGAAAACAGGATCCATCTTTTTGCTGCTCCCAACAAACACAGCTTAGATGAAAGGATGGAAAAGAGTATTCCAAGCATGTGAAACTGAGAAACAAGCAGGGATAGCTATTCTAATATCTGACAAAATAGGCCTCAAATTTAAACTAGTCAGAAGACATAAAGAAGGACAATGTATTCTTATTAAAGGGAAAACTAACAAAAGGATATTGCAGTCCTGAACATACATACACCAAATACAGGTATACCCAGTTTCATAAGAGAAACACTATTATATCTAAAATTGCAGATTGACTCCAACAATGTGATGGTGGGTGGATTTGATACCCCACTCTCACCAGTAGACACAGTGTCCAGAGAAATCTGGGAGTTAAATGACGTTATAACTCAAATGGACCTAACAGATATTTACAGAACAGTCCACCCAAACATCAAAAAATATACTTTCTTCTCAGCAGTCCATGAAACTTTCTCCAAAATTGACCTCATATCAGGACACAAAACATGTCTCAGCACATTTAGTTACTGAAATTGAAGATGGCATCTGGTACCCTATCTAATCAGAAAGGAATAAAGGTGGATATCAACCACAGAAATGGAAAAAGCATAAACTCATGGAAAATAAACAGCACACTACTAAATGAAAATTGGGCCAAGGAAGAAATCAATAAGGAAACTTAGGGACCAAGAGAGATGGCTCAACAGCTAAGAGAATTGCTTGGTCTTGCAGAAGACCTGAGTTCAATTCCCAGCACCCACATGGTGGCTAGTAGCCCTTTATAACTCTAGCTACAGGGCATCAGTTGCCTTCTTCTGACCTCCATGTGCATTGTATGCCACGGGTGCAATTAAATTCATTTAAGCAGTATACTCATACACATAAAATAAAAATAATAAACAAAATATAAAAGAGAAGGAAAATTAAAAATCCCTAGGATCAAATGAAAATGAGAGCACAATATACCAAAATCTATGGGACACAATGAAGGCAGTCCTCAGGGGAAAGTTTATGGCACTAAGTGCATACAAAGAATCAATGAAACCTTTAGCCAAACTAACCAAAAGAAAGAGCAGACCCAAATTAATAAAATCAGAGAGAAAAAGGGAAACATTACAACAGATACTGTGGAAATTCATAAGAACATACTTTAAAAACCCATATTCCATTAAATTGAAAAATCTAAAAGAAATAAATGAATTTCTAAATCTGATGACCTATCAAAATTAAACACAGATGAGGTAAACAATTTAAATAGACACATAACAACTAATGAGATAGAAACAGTAATTAAAAATTTCCTAACTATCCAGGTGTGATAGCACACAACTTTAATCTAGGGACTAGGGAAGGCAGGCAGATCTCTATGAGTTCTGGTTCAGCCTTTTCTATATGCTGAGTTCCAGACCAGCCAAGGTTACATAGTGAGCCCCTGTCTCAAAAAATCAAAGTCGTAATTAAATGAAACCAAAACCAAAACCAAAACAACCCCTCAACTGAAAAATGCCCAGGACCAGACGGATACCACACAGACCACAAAATAGAATGAATACCACTGTTCCTCAAATTATTCCATAATATAGAAAAAAGAAAAATATTCTGAATTCTTTTTATGAAGTCAATACCATCTTGATACCAAAACCAGACAACAGAAAAAGAGAATTATAAGCCAATCTCTGTCTTGAATGTAGATGGAAAAATTTTCAATAAAATACTTGCAAACTGAATGCAAGAGTGCATCAGAAAGGTTATCCACCACGATCAAAGTGACTTCATCCCAGAGATCCAGGGATGGTTCAACATGTGTAAATCAATAAATATAATCCACCACATAACCAGCTTCAAAGACAGAAACCACATGATCATCTCATTAGATGCAAAAAAGGCCTTTGACAAAATCCCACATTTATTTTTGATAAGAGTCATGGGGACTCTAAGGATACAGGGGACATAGCTGGACATAATAAAAGCAATATATAGCAAGCCCACAGCCACCATCCTACTAGAAGGAGAAATTTCAAAGCATTTCCACTAAAACCAGGAACAAGACAAGGATGTCCACTCTCTCCTTTCCTGTTTAATACAGTACTTGAAGTCTTAGCTAGAGCAATTTAGACACATGAAGGAGATAAAAGGGATATAAATTGGAAAGAAACAAGTCAAAGTGTCCTTCTTTGCTGATCATATGATTCTGTACGTAAAAAATCCTACAGACTCTACCAGAAAACTCCTAGAGCTGATAAACATACTGAGCAAAGTACCAGGGCACAAAATTAACATGCAAAAATCTTAGCCTTCCTACACATCATCAAAAAACAAAAGTGATAGAAACCAGGGAAACAGTTTCATTCATGATAGTCTCAGGAACCATAAAATATCTTGGAATAAATCTAACCAAGAAGCGAAGGACTTGTGTAGTAAAAACTTTAAGACACTGAAGAAAGAAATTGAAGAAGACACCACATAATGGAAAACGTCTATGTTCACGAATTGATAGGATTACTATTGTGAAAATGACCATCCTACCAAAGCAAATTCCAGACTCAACAAAATCCCCATTAAAATTCCAACACAATTCTTCATAGAAATTGAAAAATAACCCCAAATTTCATATGGAAACACACACACACACACACACACACACACACACACACACACACGCACAAATAAAATGTAATTTAAAACCTTTCAAGAAATAAGTAAATACTGCCAAAACACCTGAAAGATAATATTCAAGAATATGGAATAAAGAGATATCAGTGAATCAATAAAATTAAAGACACACACACACACACACACACACACACACACACACACACACACACACAAACCAGTATAGCCCAAACAATAGAACTGTTGGAGGCATCAACATTCCTGTTCTCAAATTATACTATAGAGCTATACTAATAAAAACAACATGGTACTATCATAAAAACAGACACACTGATCAGTAAAATAGAATTGAAGGCCCAGATTTAAGTCCACACAATTACAGCCACCTGATTCTTTTTAAATAAAAAGGCCAAAAATGCACAAGGATAAAATACAGTATGTTCAACAAATGGTGCTGATCAAACAGGATAGCTACATGTAGAAGAATGAAACAAGGTCCCTTTGCCCTGAGCAAAGCTCAAGTACAAATGGATCAAGGACTTCATTGTAAGACCTGATACCCTGAATCTGATAGAGGAGAAATAGGGAATGCATTGGAATGTACATGGACAGGAAAGGACTTTCTGAACAGGACCCAATTAGTCTAACAGGCAGTAAGACCAATGACTGACAAATGGGCCCCTCATGAACCTAAAAGGGCAAAGGACACCATCATTCCAGTGAAGAGGCAACCTACAGAATGGGAAAGAATAACAGCTATACATCTTACAGAGGGTTGGTAGCCAGAATTTGCAAAGAAGTCAAAAAACTAAACATCAGAACAAACAACCCAATTGAAAATTGGGGCAAGGAATTCAACAGAGAGGTCTCAAACACTGAAATGAAAATGACTGACAAATTTGTTTAAAAATGTTCAACATCTGGGCTAGAGAGATGACTCAGTGGTTAAGAGCACTGGCTGCTCTTGCAGAGGACCTGAGTTTGAATCCCAGCACCCATATGGTGGCTAACAACCATCTATAATTGCAGTTCCAGGGGATCCTCTTCTGATCTCCGCGGGCACTGCATGGCACAGGTGCACTTACATACTTGCACTCATATACATAAAATAAAAGTAATAAAATTTTTTTTAAAAGTTCAACATTTTTAGCCATCAGGGAAATGCAAATTAAAACTACTTTGAGATTTCATCTTACCCTAGTCAGAATGGCTAAGAGTCAAAAAACAAATGATGGCTAATGCTGGCAACAAGTGGGAAAGGGGAACACTTAGTCACTGCTGGTGGGAGTGCTAATTGGTGCAACTGCTATGGAAGTTAGTGTGGAGATTCTTCAAAAAACTAGAAATAGATCTACCACATGAGCCAACCACATCACTTTTGGGCACATACCCAAAGTACTCTATATCTTACTACTGAGAAACCTATTCATCCATGTTCAATGCTGCTCTATTCACATTAACCAGGAAATGGAAACAACCTAGATGTCCATCAACTGATGAATGAATAATGAAAGTATAGTATATTTGCACAATGGAATAATATTCAACTGTTAAGAAAAATGAAATTACAAAATTCTCAGTTAAATAAGTGAACTATGAACTAGAAATAATCATCCGAGTGACATAACTCAGACCCAGAAAGCAAACATTGCATGGTCTCTCTCATAAGTGGACATGGTCTCTCTCATAAGTGGACAGTTGCTTTGAAGTTTTGGATATGCTTGTTTCAGTTAGAAAATCCATAGAGGTCAGAAAAACTAGCAATTGGCCATGGAAGGGAGGCCTCATGGGAAGGGAGATGGAATACAGTGATATAGAAGGGGATGGGACATAATGGGGTAGAAGGGTTAAATGGGGTAGAAAATGGGAGGGCAGGTCAGAGGAAGGATTGTGGGGAAGGATAACCAACACTAGAGGCCTTTTGAAAATGTTATGTGTAAACCTATCACTATAGAAAGTTCTTAATATACATATACGTGTATGTGTGTGTGTGTGTGTGTGTGTGTGTGTGTGTGTGTGTGTGTGTGTGTGTTTAAATAGAGTTACCCTATTTTGGGGAAACAATGCTCCTCCCAGACACTATAGGCTAGCAAATAAAAAGCCCATCGTCAGGAATGAACTCCCTCTTTTAAAGCTGTAGGCCAGTTGTCCCATAGACCTTCAAACAATACCGACTATTGCACTTATTCTTGGTTACCTGCCAGAGTGTGTTTGTAAGATCCTATTGCTTGAAGACACTACATGCATTGAGTCATAGAACAAACAAGGAGAAATCAAGCTGATATTGCCCTCAAAGCTTCATCTCTATTGGCTAGCTTTCACAGTACTAGAATTCATGCTACTGAAAGCAAAAAGTAATCATCAACCTTGCCCAGATGTGAACCCTGTGAGCTACAATATACACCCACTGGTGCAAGAGTGGCACAAACATTATGTGAATAAGTAATCACTTTCTGGTTGGATTTAAGGCCTGCTTTATAAGATGGAGCCTATACCTGACATTTATCAGGCCTATGAATCTATGTCTAGACAGGTCCCAGGCCATAGGGGAGAACCTACTACTATTATTTGGCTAAATGGACCTAGTATTAAACCAACTCTTAATGACTTAGCATTATGCCCATAGATTAGTGCACCTCTCAACTCTCACCAGAGAAACTTCTTCTTGTAGCAGGTGGGGATTGACAGAGACCCGCAAGTGATCAACCTGCAAAGAATGAGACTGCAGAGTACTTAACACTCTACGGCACACCTATCTCATACACTTGCCTCCCAGGGGTCAGGGATCATTGTGGAAGAGGGACTGGAAAGAGGCAGAGGTGGTGGGTGACTATAATGAAAGAGTGTTTTCCTAGACAGTACGGAAGTTACTCATATGAATCCACAGCAAAGTGTCAGCATGCACAAGACCTATGTAAGCTTAGGTTAGATAAATTCCCAGCATAGAGCCGGGAGGTGAGTAGGAAGCCTCCTGCTCTAGCTGAGAAACTATTGGAAACGGGTAGGTGCTGGGAGAGAGTCAGTTTTCTTTAAGGGTGTGACACTGTGCCTGACCAGGCTCCAGTGGATGGACCCAAACAAAAGGGCATTTGGGGACACAAATTATATTAGATAGTCCTTAAAAATAATAACAATAGTAGAGGACATGAAATTGGGTCGGGGATGGGAGAAAGGGGAGCTTCAGATAGGGGAGGTGGTAGTCTTCATATTTTTAATTTTCTTGTTGATTTGTGCTATGACCTTGAACCTTCAGTATAGTGCTGAAAAAAAGTGATTTGGGCAGGAATCTCTTTTTTTTCTTTCTTTTTTCTGTTTGAGGAGTGTTCCCGGTCATAAAGAAAAAGCAATCATTTTTAAACGATGACTATATTATGAAGAGTTCTTAGCAGGTTGAGGATGTTTTCTTTTATTTATTTTTAAAGATACATTTATTAATAAAGAATTCATACATCATAAAATTTAAAGCATACAGTTCAGTTGTGGTGGATTTACTTGCAAAGTTTTCCAAATGTTACCATGATCTAAATTTACATTTTCATCACCCCTAACAGAAGCCCTGGGCCCATTAGCAGCCGGTGTGCATTCCTCTACAATGCTCCACACCCCACAGCAACCAGTAGCTACTTTTTGTCTGTAAAATCTCTTATGCTGGATGGTTCCCCCAAAAGGAAACATGTGCTCTGTGTGTTCTTTTTGTGACAGGTTTCTCCCACCTAGCATGTTTTCAAGGTTCATTCAGCTTGCAACATGTTTCATTGCTTCATCCTTTTTATTGCTGGATAATATTCTGTTGTAGTACCTTTTATTTATCCATTCGTTCATTGATTATTTCTCCCTTTGGACTCTTGTGAATAATGCTGCTATGAATAGTTTTTATGTGAACACGTGCTTTAACTTCTCTTTGATACATATGCAGGAATGGAATTGCTAGTCATACATGGGACACTTTAGTAATTGTGAGACTCTTGGCAAAGCAACTGAAGTCCTTTTTTATCTCTGCCACTGACAAGATGAGGGTTCCAATTCTTCCACATCCTAGTGGACACTTGTTTGGTCATGCCATCATTGTGAGTATGAAGTGGTCTCCCACTGTGTTTTGATTTTATTTCCCTAATAAGCTTCTAAGTGTAATAGTCTAAGGGAAAAAAATCTGACAGGGGGCCTGGGAAATGGTTGAGTGGGTAAAGTGCTTACTGCACAAGCATACAGACTGGATTTTAGATTCCTAGAACCCACATAAAAGCCAGGACAGCGGCCCACGTGTAATCCCAGCATTTGAGAGGCAGAGATGGGTGATCCCTGGGGTAAGCTGGCTAGTTCCACTAGCCAAATAGGCACACTCTGGTTCAGTAAATGACCCTCCTCATTAAATAAAGTGGAGAGCAAGCAAAGAAGATACATGACATCAACCTCTGGCCTCCACATGCACTTAACACACATGTACCCCCACACATATGGACATACATACACACAGACACGCCCCCCCACAAAACACACGTAAGCCCTGCAAAGATAATTAATATTTAAATAATCTTATGGTTAATGCTAATGTTATTACTACTAGTGTGAAACTACTTTATATACAGTAGCAAATGAGACAGTTAGTTAATATTACTAGGAATCAAGATTTTTTTTAAATAGCAAAAGTAGATAAATGTAAACAGAGTTATTAAGGGGAAAATCCCTGTGATGTTTAAATTTGAATTTAGATATCAACATAAAACTTTAAAAGTGTGTAAGCCCAATGGTACCCCAGTAGCAATGTTTGCATTTAGCATCCTCATCTTGTTCTCTAAATACTTTGGAGTTAAAAAAGATGATGGCTAGTTCCACGTGTATGGCAGGGCAAGTACAAAGAAAGCCTTGGGATGTCTCAAAAAGACCAGGTCAGGGAGCATGTGACAAGAGTACCTAAGAACAGCTGGAGAGGGTGAGGAGGTTCCCACAAGGGGAGTGAGATAGGGAGAGAGTGAAGGAGGGAGGGGGAAGGAGGAGGGGAAGAGAAAGAATAAATGAACGAATGCAAATGCCTCACTTTCCACTTGAAGATGACTTTTATAAGAAATGTTTAAAACTCTAGAACTCTGCAATTAAAGGTAAAAACATAATTTCCCCCACCTTTTTAGATGATAAGGGACAGCTCTTGTCGAAGAACATCAGCTAGTAAATGCAGAGGAAATGAGAGCATTAGAAAACCATCATTTTGCAATCGCCAGTGAAATAATAGGCTTATGCCAGGATGATCCATGGATGCTAAGGGCTAAAGTCACTAAGTGAAGGCTAGTTACAGAGAAGGGCTATCTCATGGCACCTAGATATCCATATTGCTAATTCCTAAGAGAGAAATGAAACTACCTTTCAAGTAAGTAGGTATCTGGTTTGTCAACTCTTTGCCAAATTTAGTTTTCTAAAATTCATGGAGTTTCCCCTCTTCATTACTGAGAAAACTGTCTCTCATTATGCTTAGACAATTGACTTAGTTGTCCAGTCACCTGAGTGTAGCTAATTTCCTGAGTCCACCAGGCTAATCCTACCACCCTTCTGGCATTTTCCTTGAGTGGGACACCAGAGCTATCTGGCACTGAAGAGTCTCCCTCCCATTCTATCGCTATGGCTATTCTCACTGTTGCCAGCTGCTGAGGGGCTAGTTCTGATGTATCACACCAATGCCTTTCTCTTGCAGGCTATCTTTAATCCATCTTGCTTCTTACGGTAATAAAAATAACTATAGTGTGTCTATGTATGTAAAGAATACATTTTTTATATGAAGCTACATCCATCTACCTAGAAACAAATGTGGCTTTTAAATCTGGGATGTGTATCATGCTCATGTTCAACCGTTTTGTTGTTGTTATTTGTAATGCTTGGTTATTATTTTTGGATAAGGTCTTGCTATATTACCTACATTGGCATTGCTCAGTCTAGTGAGCTTTTGATCCTCCTGCTTCCACCTCTCTAGTGCTGGGACTCTAGGTGCATGTCATCATGTGTATCAGATATTCAACCTTGCAAAATATGTTTTCACCATTTACTGAGATGATTGGATAGGATTTCTCCTTTAACCTGTTACTTGACCTAGTAATTACAGGTGAATAATCTAATTTTAAAGTATTCTTTGTATCTCAAAGATGAACCCATTCAATCACTGTGCACTAGCTTACTTTCATTTTACATCATTCCTGTACTATTTATAAATTGTATATTAGTCTGCTGCTTTTGTCTGTACTTTACTTTTCAGGATCAATTTCAGTGGTACTCATTCTCTCTCTACTGTCACAGACACTTAGGATCGGTGTGGTATGGTCTTACTATTCCTTGATGTTTTTGAATGAAGTCATTAGTTGAACTGATGGGGTCTGTTTTTATGAAGGGTCGATCTTTAATAACCATCTCATTATGGTTACTGATAGTTGCTCTGTCTCCAGAAGTCTTTTGTAGAGTCGTATTTCCCTAGAAACTGATATGTTTTAATCTAGATTTTCAAGTGTATTTGCAAAGTATTTTTTCACTATTATTTTGGTTGCTTTTTAGCCCATTCTAATTATTGACTTTGTGTGTTTGTTTTCTTTCCACTTTATTTAGAAAATAATACATGCTATCATTTTACCCATTTCATTGATGTTCCCCAAATGATCAGGTCTTATGTTTCTTATTTTTATATATTTTGTTCCCATCATTAATACCCAATTTTGTCTTTCATTACTTTTTTTGACTTTCTTTATATTTTTTCTTACCTCTTGCTTTAAATATGAACTCAGTGTCTTTCTTTTTTCTAATTTGGGTAAGGCTTTGGAATTTTCTTCAAAGCATTGATTTTAGAGATAACATATGGATTCTGATGCATAGTGTTCTCCCTATTATTTCTAAATAACTTAGGATTTCAGTTCCTATTGCTCTTAACTCAGACTTTTAAATAGTCCTAATTATAGGCAGTTGGTTTCTTATTTTCTACTAAAAAATCATTTTTACTTATGTCTGAGGTGGAAGATCTGCAAATTACTTGATCTGATCACATTTTCATCATTTTGTATTATGTGTATATGTATTGGAATTTCATACTTCTACCCTAACATACACAGTGACTGTGCACCAATTAAAACAAAAAATACGTTTTAAGAAAGAGCTTCCTGCTATGGTATTTGGTTAATATGACATGTTCATTATAGATTGATATTTTTATTGAACTTTATTGAACTTTTAGTAGACTGCTTTATCTCACTGGCACATTGGCACGTAATTATAAAGTGACATGTTTAGACTCAGTTATCTGATGATTCAACTATTTCAGCCATCCTCATTTTTTGTTTGCTAAATATATTACAATTTAAATGTATAATAGTATCTCCATACTTTGGTTTCTTGAGATAGGATCTTGCTCTGTAGCCCACACTGGTGTCAAATTGGTGATATCCCCTATCTTAGCCTCCCAAATGCTGGTGATAGAGGTGTGTGTCACTACTATGGCCTTGTATTTTTCTTTCTGATAATTTAGAAATTCATGTGTTTTTCTGCCCATTTTACAATTTTAAGGCATATGCTTAAGCTCGCGTTCTTTGGTTTATCAACATTTGGCAATACATACTGACTACTATGAAAAAGAAAACCAATTTATTTCTATTTCCACAGAACTCTCATCTGACTTCTAACTTTAGCTAGCTGTATTATTTTCTTGACTTCTTCTAACTGCAACCTCCACGATCACACAATGACTTCTTTTTTCCAGAATGCTCCTTTCCCATGTTTTTCAGTATTCTTTGTATAGGACTTGGGTGCGTGGTTAGCTTTTCTTCTCTCTTCCTTCTTTCATTTATACTTCTCCTTAGACAGGCACCAAAACCTAATTAGTAGTTGGGATCAAGAACTCTGGATACATCAGTCTGGTGCTGAATTCTTGTACTTTCACGCTTGTAGTCTTGGGCAAACCAGAGACTTTGGTACTTTTAGAACATAGGCATGGTCATAATAATGCCTACCTCAAGTGAATTTGCATTGCATCTAGTTAAAATTGTAAAGGACTTTGAACAGTTCCTCACAAAGCATAAACAAACTGGTGTAATCACCAGTTACACAATCTGATCACTTCTTTTCATCTCTTTTACATGCTACCCCACTTGGCAGATCTCTAGTAAAAATGACCATCTTGGTGTTATCAGAGCAGGCCACAGGGTACTCCTCAGTTGACTTCAAGGATTCATGGGTCCCAGCTGAGGTACCCATGGCATTCAGAACTACATACTCCTTTGGGGGAACTTGGCCCAGTATATACAACGTGTCATTCTGTAAGTCTTTGCTCCAGACCTTCAATTTGTGCCAGAACCCTGTCTTTGGCAGTTTGTGGTTTGAGGTTGTTATTGATCTCCAGCTTCATTCAACGTGAAGTTTTGTCATGAAAAAAAAAGTCATTCTTTGTGTGTGTGGTTATATATGGGTATGTAAATGCATATGTGTTATGTCCATGTTACTCAGCTTCGATGGTTGGCCAGAAAGCTTCAGGGACCCTCCTGTCTCAGCTCTGCCCTCCAGCATTGGAGTTACAGATGTGCACTGGACCACCTAGATTTTTACATGGATGCTTGAGATCCAAACTTAGGCCTTCATGTTTGCGTGGCAAGCGCTTTATCTATTAAGCCATCTCTCCAGCTCCCTAAAAAGCATTGTTTAGATTGCCTTCAGGAAGAGGAGTCAATCACAAATATCTTTTTGGGGTTACCTAGAAGTATAGTAAACTTGATTTAAGTGATTTTTAGTGAATTAAATTTGAAAGTACTTTTCAGAAAGTACAAAACTGCATTTTTTTCCTTCAAAATCAGCTCTTGTTCTTCACAACTCATGGAGACCTGTTGCGCTTTTAGTGTATGCACTTTAGAACAGTGGTTGAAATGTTTTGAATTAATACATTCACCTAGTTACACATCAAATCACACAGAAAGGCCTTCGCAAAGAGCCCTCTGCTGCTCCTCCATTTTCCATTTCCTCAGCCCCTCTTCCCAAGAGAAATAGTTTTTACCTGTTTTACTTTCTAGTTCTTCTGACAGCTATCCGGATGTATTTAAATCATCAGTAATGCATTTATATATAATTTTTCCTGGTTAATTTTGCAACACATCAAAAGCCAAAATAACGAACTGGCATGTTAGAACATGCTCTCTGTGGCATGGTCATGTTTCCTCTACATAGGGTTGTACTGTCTGAATTCTGCATGCAACTTCATTAGCCCAGTCTCAAATAAGGACTCCTTATGGTTTGCTGTCAGACTGTCAAAGTAGATTTTCCCCGCCTGCATAGGACCGACTCACTGAATCATAGGTAAATAGGGGCAGTTTTCCCTGAAGACTACAGAGGGGTCTGCAAAAGCTCTATGCCTGCTGTCATCCCCCTGTGTTGAAGTTAGACTGCTTCTCCATTCAGATTAACCCAGTGCTTTCTGGAATAAACTTGAATCCTATTTTAGTTTTTTTTTTAAAGAATTCTTTGAGCCAAGTGTAATTAATGGCTCCTGCCTATAATCCAAACACTGAAGAGGCTAAGATAGGAGGGCTACGGTGTGAGATGCTGGCTTAAAAACAAACAAACAAACAAAAACAGGCCTTTTGATTACTCTTTGACAGCTTTTCCTAATGCAGGTTCAAAATGCCTTTTCAACAATTCCAAAATTGAAAAATTCTAAAACCCACAAGCTTTTTTTTTTTTTTTTTAGATGCTGGCTAAAACAAACAAACAAACAAAAACAGGCCTTTTGATTACTCTTTGACAGCTTTTCCTAATGCAGGTTCAAAATGCCTTTTCTCAAATTCCAAAATTGAAAAATTCTAAAACCCACAGGTCTTTTTAGATTCTTTTTTTTTTAACCT
>NW_008348613.1:1016417-1023715 GCF_000622305.1 Nannospalax galili
CCCAAACTAGGGGTATAGAAGGGCGGGGAGTGGGGGGGGGATGGAAGGGTGAATGGGGCTTAGGGAGTCCCGGCGCAGAGAGCTGAACTATAGACTTACCCCAAGAGGCCTGATGATAGTAGTGCAGGCTAGGAGAGTTAGCCAGTGGTGCAGGCCCAGGGATGCAGAGAGAGGTGAGGGTGAGGCCAGGACCAGAAGCGGTGCTCCTGGAGCCCAAGAAAGGTGCTGAGTTGGTCTGGGTTAGAAGGATCAGGAAGCAGTATTGGTTCCCCAGGTGTCTGGGGCCCGAAGTCTAGGAATGGCGCAGGGCCCAAACTAGGAGTAGAGAATGATGGGGGCTGGGGGGGGGATGGAAGGGTGGAAGGGTGAATGTGGCTTAGGGAGTCCGGGCGTGGAGAACTGCAATATAGACTTACCCCAAGAGGCCTGAGGATTGTAGTGCAGGCTAGGAGAGTTAGCCGGTGGTGCAGGCCCAGGGAAGCAGAGAGGGTTGAGGGCGGGGCCAGGACCAGAAGTGGTGCTCCTGGAGCCCAAGAAAGGGACTGAGTTGGTCTGGGTGAGAAGGATCAGGAAGCAGTATTGGTTCCCCAGGTGTCTGGGGCCCCAAGACTAGGAATGGTGCAGGACCCAAACTAGGAGTATAGAATGGCGGGAGGGATGGAAGTGTGAATATGCCTTAGGGAGTCCCGGCGGGAGAGTTGCGCTATAGACTTACCCCAAGAGGCCTGAGCATGGTCCCCACAAACTTTTAAAAATCTAATTTGATGGCAAAACCTGCCCTGAACTGGTATGAAATAAACAAAAACCAAAAACCAAAAAACAAAAACACCCAAAAACTTCCACTCCCTCAAGTGCTTAATTGTGAGGGTCTATACCACATGCACTGGAACTATTATATAACTTGATGGCTTTCTCAAATCTGAAGAATTCTGAAATTTTTTTTGACCCTGAAAACTGAGCAAGGGATTACTGTCCTGTATAATAGAATTAGGATGTCAGTACTGGAATTCTTTGACTGATTAAATAGATGAACCCTGTTGGTTAAATAACATCTTATGTCAACAGTGTTATTTGTGTTTATCAGTGTCTGGTAAGAAAAAGTATGGTAGTTATTTTAACATGGAGATTTTGGTTAAATGGAGAACTGAAGAGATAGTTCAATGGTTAAGAATGAGCACTGTTTTTGTTGTTGTCATTGTTGTTTTTGAGACAGGGTCTGCCTATAGCCCCAGCTAGCCTGGAACTCACTATGTAAATCAATCAGGCTGGCCTTAATCTCACAGAAATCCACCTGCCTCTGCTTCCCAAGTGCTGGGATTGAGGTGTGTGCCACCACACCTGGGAAGAGTGAGTACTGCTCTTAGAAAGGTTCAGAGTTCAGTTCCCAGCAGCCACATCAGTTGGTTCACAACTGCCTGTAACTTCAACTTGAGGGGTCGGGGGAGCATTAGATCCTTCTGGCCTCCTGGGTACCTGCACATATCCACAAATAGACACACAGACATTCACATAATTAAAAATAAAATAAAAATTTAAATGGTTGCTAGAGAATGAAAAAGCAGAAAGAGACTGTGGTGTTTAGTGTTAACTGTCAACTTTACAGAGTAGACTCAACACTAGAGACAGGCCTCTGGACATACCTGTGAGGGATTACTTTGATTATACTAACTGATGAGGGAAGGCGCATCTCAACTATGGGTGAGATCACTCCCTAGGCAAAGGATCCTGGACTGTATAAAATAGAGAAAGTGAGCTGAGCGCCAACATGCATTCATTTCTCTCTGTTTCCTAACTCGGTGCAATATGACCAAGGTGAGCCAGAACAGACATTTTTCTAAGTGTTTTGGTCAGAATATTATGGCAGCAACAGGAAAAGAAGTTCAAACAAGGACAGTTTATATAGAGGTTGTAACATCGGGAAAAGCCACCACCCAGGTGAAAGAACAAAAAGAAGAGTAGGAATTTTACAACCTAGAAAATGCAACGGAGGGGCTGAGGGGCTGAGGGGCTGGAATTCAGCCTCTGAGGAGGTAAACTACCTGATCAGGTTGGTATGTCCAAGGTGGTGCTATACAGTTGGTTCTCAGTATGTCAGAAAATGAGCAAGTCCAAACAGCTGCCACAGACATGAAGAGCAATGGTCCGAGCCATACTGACAGAAGTTCTTTCTTCATCGTCTAGGCTCCAGCTAGCCTGCCCCAGCACTGTCTAATAATGAGGGTTATCAAACTGGCTGAGGAGGGAAACAGTATGTAGATTTTTGGTGCCAGGATTCCAAAGCAGAATACAGAAAAATTTGATTGGACCCAAGAGTCAGAAGTCTACAAATGAGCATAATCCAAATTTTGGGATATTCAGCTTTATAAACATGCTTGAATGTTCTTACTGCAGCAGCAGTAATAATTAATTATATGCAACAACTCCTCTTACAGAAGCTGTTTTGATTCTATTTATCTCCCCACAAAAGGGAGATATAAAGCTACTGTAGTCAAGTTAAATAATATCAATATACGGATGCTATATTAAGTCACATTAAATAATATCTTAACGTATGGATGACAATCATCTGTCTAGGTTAGATATTACTTTTTTTTTTGGTCTTTTCGAGACAGCATCTCCCTGTAGCTCCAGGTGTCCTGGAACTCACTATGTAGACCAAGCTGGCCTTGAACTCACAGAGATCTGCCTGCCTTTGCCTCCCGAGTGCTGGGATTAAAGACATGCACCACCATGCTCCGTGACATTACTTTAAATTTTTTTTTAATATTTGTATTTTATTATTTTTATTTTATGTGTATGAGTGTATTGTCTGCATGTATGTGAGTGTACTGTGCCGTGCAATGCTGCTGAGGTCAGAAGAGAGCTTTGGATTCCCCTGGAACTGAAGCTAAGGACGGTTCGTAGCTGCCATGTGGGTGCTGGGAATCAAACCCGAGTCTTCTGCAAGAGCAGTCAGTGCTTTTAATCTCTGAGCCATCTCTCCAGCCCCTAGACATTACTTTTTAATTCACTTCCTAGTAACATATGGCTATTCTGTGATACAATGAATAAATTATTAAATTAATCACTACCAATATTTTTTTTCAAAATAACTAAGAAAAAGAGAAATGGGAAATAAATTTACTAATATAAGTATATTTTAATATGCATTGCATTGCCTATTATATATAATATATAATAAAATAAAAATGTGAACTGTGATAATACACTCTCAGACAACACAGCATTCTATATAGAATAAACAAGAATAAATTTTGCATCATTTTCATAGTTTCATTTTTATAAGATGTAGTGATATTAACAACTTCTGAAACACTTCATGTTTTCTTTGCCCTGGGCTGACTGCTCAACTGGCCTAAATCCTTTACCTGGTGAGCAACCCAGATCTTCAGTATCAAAGTGTCTGAATCTTTAGTGGCCATGTCTCCCTTGTGTTGCAGTTATTTTCCAGTGAGCTTTGCTATTGAAATGGAAGTACTAGGGGACACCTAAAAAGGACACCTAGGCTCCACCCCTTATCCTTCCCATTTTCACCTTGCAGTCACACTGACTCCTCTTCATAGTCAATAGAATGACTCTTCACTTGGCTGATGATTTAATGGCCAGAGGAACTCAAATTGGCTAGGTAGTAGTCTCAGTTTTCAATTCAGTGGAATCGTTGTTGTGCTCCTTAGTGAAAATATTTCTCTTAGATCTCCAGATCTTCAGAATTCTAAGTTCAAAGAACAGGAATCACCTAATATAGAATAGGAGCACTGCCACTTCTCTCCCTAGGTCATTCCTGGACTTCTCTATTTTGGTTATGGGAGAAACAGTACTATAGTGCTTACTAAATCAAAGCTTACATGGAGACATTTCAAGATATCATTTCATAACTGGTATGGAGCTGAGTCATTACTAGGGCATTCTATTCTGTCATACTAATCATTTCTTGGTGATGTAGCATTTGATATTAAGTCCTACTAGAGATACAAAATTAGGTTTATTAATTTGCTGTAGCAAAAGAGAATTATACATTGGAGAATGATAGGGTGTCTCACAATGGATGAATCAAGGAAGAGTGTGAGGTTTGAGGAATGTGAGCTAGCCAGAGGTTGGTCTTGTCCCTCTGGGGTTTGCCAGCATCTTTAAACCAGACAATCTACTGGTTTAGTCACTGTTCTTATCTCTAACTCAGTCCAGCAGAGTTACCATTGGACCAGTTTATCAATGTCTTATCTTGGAACATATGCATCTAAATGAGCTGTGTTGAAAGAATATGTGTTCACCTTGCTTATCTTGTATGTCACAATTTAGAAAACTTTATGCTTCGTGAGTCTTGGTACAGAATTCTAGATTGTAGTCTTTGCTTGAATTCTCAGATACCCCTTCACACCTCCCAGCAGGGTGGCCTTATGCTGCTGTGGCCAACAACACATGACACCATCTGATGACATTGTTCTGAGAGGTGGACTATTATCTTGGTTTGTATGTGACTGATCTGTACTGTTTTTCTAGAGGCTGTAACTTGGAAGGGTGTTTTCAGTGGTAGTTGTTTTATCACTTTAGATGCTGGGCCTTCTTATTCTGTTTGTTGAATGATCACTTGTTGAAGTATATGACATGAGAGTTGTATAACAACAATCAAAACCCTGGAGATCACACATTGGCTTCTATAACATTGATAAATACTCAGATGAGGATTATTATAAAAGTTCACAAGGTACGTCGAAACAAAATACCAGACTTCCAAAACTGGGCCATCAAGACATGGTTCAACTTCTGGATATACCTTAGATTAGCATGTGCCATTCTTTTTTATTTCTGATGTGGATTACTCAATTTGGCCCATATTACAATAATCTGCCCCATATCTAGTGCTGGTCAAGGGTAATTATCTTAAAGGCCAAGACTGCCTGTGAACAATTTACAACCGTAAGTCAACTGTAAGGGAAGAAAAGAACCAAGAGTGAAGGAATACAAGTCTACAAAGAAGTGAGAGCAACAAGCAGTTTGGAATACTTGAGGTTCTTTCTCCTACAGTCTGGAATGGGATTAGCGCATGGTAATTCTACAGACTGCACTGAGCATGATGAAATGGAAGTCAGAGCAGCTCTGCGCTCTCAGCTTGCTGCAGATCTCCTCTCAGGTTGATTTTACATTTGTAAAGCCCTCCAAGTCACTTGGTAAATGGGTCAGAGAAACAGAAATGTAATATATATTTCTCCTCAAATCCAGTAAGGTCTAGAAGGTTTGGCATTGTGGGATTAAAACCAGCACAGTGCTTCGCTTTCTTCAATCTTAATACTTTAATTTTTTTGTGTGTGTGTATGAGTGTCATGCCTGCAGTGTGTAAGTGTACCCATGCTGTACAGTGTCTGCAGAGGACAGGAGACGGTGTTGGATTCTCTGTGATTTTAATAGTCATGTCAAAAATAATTGCTTCTAGCACATGCTAATTGTACAAAGACCTTCAGGAGCATCATCTCACCTAATCCTGATCACATGAGAAGAAAATGGGAGGTGATCACTGATTTTCAGGTTTCTGTTTATATTAACTGTCAGGTCTTTGACTGCCTCTGGAGACACAGATCCACAATTTACAATCTCAATTAGTATCTTTGCCAGTGTTCAATGAGAATGTCAAACTACCTTTAGGCCAGTCTGAAACGACATTGGAATCGCACTGAAATTACCCAAAGAACTTAGTGAAAGCTTAGATTTCTAGGCTTTGCACCAAAGAACTTAGGTTTCTAGGATTTGCATCAAAATTACCAAATGTAGGATCCTTAAGCTTCTTAAGTGATTGTTATTAAAACTGGAAGCTACTGTTCTATCTAAATTCATTACCTTCAGATTTCCACTGGATATGTTATTTTTTAAAGAGATTTTTCTAAGTAATCCTATGCAGTGCCTAAGGAAGTCTACAATATTAAGTTCTTAACAGAATCCTTTCCTTGTTATACTTATTAATAGTAGTTTAATAAAATAGCTGTATGAATAAATATTTAATATATGACATGGTTGTCCTTTTGATATATGAGAACTAGGCTCTTAATAACACTGTGGAAGAAGAACTTGTAAGAAAGAAATTGTAGAATCTAAAGGAACAAAGAGGCTGGGGATTAAAGTCCTAAATTAAGCTTTTTGTTTAGACTTTTTTTTTTGTATAAACACAAAATAAAACAGTAAAGAAGTTTGATTAATAAAAAAAATTAGGCTTTTTACATGACTCAGCATACTAGTCTGAATTCTGTTATAAGTGGCAGAAAGCCAAATCAAACTAATTTAGAAATAAATATGCTTTTTCCTTGGCCTACATAATTAAAAAGTCAAGTTGGTGGGCTCAGTAGGTACTGAAATGAGACTCCCAGGAATCCATGTGCCTCCCATTTGTCTTGACTACTGTTCTCTGTGTTGTTTTCACTTGAGACAGGCTTTACCCAGTAGTAAAAATGGATGCCTGTAGTCTTGTGAGCTAGAGCTGTGGCCCTCTCTCATTTACCTGGAGTCATGGTCCCTCCCATGAATCAGGAATTGTGGTCCCCTTCTGTGAGCCTGGAGTTGTGCTCCTCTTGTGAGCCAGAGCTGTGGTTCCACTTCCATCAACAGGAGCTGTGGTCCTCTCATGAGCGAGTTGGAGCTGTACTTTACCCCTCTTGACCCCCTGTGAGCAGGAGCTATGGTCTCCTCCTGTGACCTGGAGCTGTGGTTCCCTCATATGAACCTGAAGCTTTGGATCCCTACTGTGAGCCAGAGTTCCACATTTCTCTGCTGGCAGGCTGGTGGTGGAGCAGAGTAGAGCATGGAGGACTTCCTGATGTTGGGCCGCAGTTTCAATGTTCTCTGAGTGATTACATTCCCCACAACCCTGAGGCATGGCAGAGGCTTTGCTTCTTATGCTGGGGATTGGGGAAGCCTCTGTTATTTGCAGATTCTGGTCTTGGGAGGACTGATTATCTAGAATGGACCTCCCAACTCTCCTGAGGGCCAACTATGGTCCTCGTTCCACACATGATGCTGAGTATCCAAGCCTTGATGTTGTCCCTCTCCTATTACTAGGCACCAACAGATTTTCCATTATTTTTCTATTGCCTTTCTATAGTACGGGCATACCTTTACCTGTGCCCTAATTGTACTTCTTGGGATAAAAATCATGGTCCAGAAGAGCCTGGACCAAAGTATTCCCAGTGTTAAATGACCACAGATGCCAACCCAGATTACTATATCCAGCCAAAATGTTTATTATAGTTGAAGGGGAAAGAAAAATCTTCCATGACATAAATAGGCTGAAGGAATTCTTGTCCACAAAACCAGCC
>NW_008348613.1:1027118-1033576 GCF_000622305.1 Nannospalax galili
TATTGGCTTGGTGTCAGTTCTGTTATAGAGACCAGGATAGAAAAGAAGAGGTGAGCCTGAGTGGGTCCCCAGTCTAGGACTAGGCTTACAATGGAGGCAGTGAGAAAGCACTGACGTATAACTGTTCCCCACTATCCATGGGAAACTGGTTCCAAGATCCCCAAAGATATAAGAAATCTGAGGATGCTTATGTCATTATATAAAAGGGTGTGCTAGCATTCACTGGTAATCTCAGTACTCAGAAGGCAGGGAGGCAGGAACATCATGAATTTGTGGCCAGCTTGTGCTACCATAGCAAGATCCTATCTCAATAAACAAAACAAAAAGTAAATAAACTGGCATGTAATTTGTATATAACCTATGCACATACTCCTACATACTTAAATCATCTCTAAAATTACCCATAATACTTAATGTGATGTAATGCTGCAATTTTTTTTTTTGAGATAGGATCTTACTATGTAGCCCAGGCTAGCCTGGAGCTTGCAATGTGTCTCCAGGTGTCCTTGAACTCTTAATCCTATTGCCTCAACCTTCTAAGTGCTAGGATTAAAGTGTGTACCACTTCGCCGAGTCTTGAAAAGTACTTTAGCTTTATTGTTTAGAGAATGTTGATGAGGAAAAAGTCTGTACATGTTCAGTACAGATGCAGGTTTTGCCACAACCTATGAGTTGTTATATCTATAGGCGAGGTACTAGAAAGTTTAAAAGGTTAACTATGTTGTTCCTTATTAATTAGTAGATGTGAAAAACGTTACCATTGAAATCTACCTGATGACTTTATATCCATACTCCGATGCCAAGGAACTCAGAAAGTAAGCGACTCTGACCAGTAATAGTCATATATATAGAGATTAGAAATGCATGTGAAAATGTCTCAATGTCAATTGCCTTAAAGTGAATTTTTCTGTATGAAACTTTGTATTTTAACAAGGAAGTGGAGATCTTTTTTAAACGTTAAAAACTCATTTAATTTTATGTCTTATAGAGTTTATAATGAGTAAAAGATTGTACAAGCATAATAATTCATCTGTAAACCTAAAAATATACAGCCAATTTTGAAAGAGATGTACCCTAGCTCAGAAAAATGTTATTGAATACGTTAATGCTGTTGCAATGAAATGCTTCTTCTAATAAACAAACAAACAAAAAATAAATAAAAAAAAATCATGGTCTGAGAAAGAAGGAAGGAAGGAAGGAAGGAAGGAGAGAGAAGTAATGTAAAAACTAAACTCATAAAATTCTCAAGCTAAAAATATATAATTGTATCTTAGAATATAAATTTGAAATTCAAGTTCTATGTCTACTATAACTTTTGAATATTGTTTTCTGACAAAACAGTACTACCAAGCTTTGACAATAATGTGAATTTGTCACTGTTTCTGTCATGGCACTCTTTTTCCAAAATCTCCAACCATTAAAAAATATTTCAATGTTATCATGTTACTTCTTAAAGAAAGGAATGCTGAGGGCTAGAGAGATGGCTCAATGGTTAAGAACACTGACTGTTCTTGCAGAAGACCTGGGTTCAAATCCCAGCATCCAAATGGCAGGTAACAACTGTCTGAAACTCCAATTCCAGGGGATCCGATGCCCTCTTCTGACCTCTAGAGGCATTGCACACAAGGATGCAGTTACATACATGCAGGCAATACATGCATGTACATAAAATAGAAATAAAAAATAAATTATCTTAATAAAAAAAGAGAAAGGAATGCTGGGGTTGGAGAGCTGGCTCAGCAGTTAAGAGCACTGGCTACCTTTGCAGAGGTCCTGGGTTCGATTCCTAGCACCCATATGATGGCTATCAAATGTTTGTAACTCCAATTCCAGGGGCTTTAGCTCCTGCTTCTGACCTTTGCAGGCATTACAGGACATGGGTGCACTTACATGCATGCAGATAATACACTCATATACATAAAATGAAAATAATAAAATATTTTTAAAAAGAAAGTAATGCTAATAAAATATTTTTAAATAATAAAAGAAAATAAAAACACCCCCCAAAAGATGCCTATCGTCAAGTCCAGACCCAGGACATACCAGTTTGTCATGAAGAGGACTCCAATTCTTTCCCGATAATTCCATTAAAAATCCAAGACTGAGTGAGGAAGAGCTGATCTTCCTAAAGCGAGGGACTCCAGATAGGTTGACTAGGCCTCTGTAGATGAACTTGCACTGAGGAACATCTGGGGACACTAACTTGACACAATAGGCCTTAACATATGAATTCTAGTGGGAGGGGGAGCTATGGGAAGGTGCCAGTGGGGAAGAGGGTATAAAGATGATTAAGATGTTCTCTATGAAATACACAAAAATTCAATTTAAAAAATTCACTGCCAATTTCAAATCTACTCATTTTCCTCTCATGCTCAGTGATCAGAAGGATGCAGCGTTTTCTCAGGCCTACAGTGAAGTTAGCCCCCAAATTTGCTTGAGAGTGGGAGGAGTGCTATCTTAAAAGGAAATCAGGAAACGCTTTTCAGAAAAGATATTTGGGTCATGAGGTAAAACCCACAGCTTCGGTGAGCAGTGTGCAACCTGTTTCCATTTGCCCTCTTGACCTCTGTTAAGGAATGCTCAACCCTTCCTGTAGACTTTCAGTAAGGCTTGTCTATGTTCACTGCCTTTGCTGTAGATAACCCTCATCCCAAGAGCTTTCTTCTTCTTCTTGTTTTCTTTCCTGTTTGTTACAGTTCTAGTTTTGAACTTTCTTTTGATTTTTTTTTTTTCTCATTCTGGGTCCAAAGATGAAGAATAACTTGAACTTGTGGGACTGAGCTTTGCTTAGTGTTTATGCAATCTTTCAGCATAGCTAGCTAAGCCTATCTCAACTAGCCTATATCTAGTCACAGTACAGAAGATTGAACAGCTGCAGTCAGGAGGACAGTGCCCCACTCTGTTTAAAGTGTCTAGAGTCTGTCTGCCTGGACTCAATTTTTCCAGCTACGATTTTGGGAAAACTCTTCCATGACTCAGCATCTTTATCTGTAGCGTGAGTTAAGAATGTCTCCCCCATAGGGATGCTGTGAGGATGGCTTGAGTGATCAAATCCATGTGGGGAACCTCAAAGTCTCAATGAGCTCTGGCAGGAAGCTGTTTTCCTACCAAAGATAGGGTAGTCTGAGGCTCTCCTCTCACCAGGCCTGTATCTCTTTCCTGCCTTCCTTACCGACTTGCATGCATACCTCCAAACATGATCCACTTACCCTTAGCATTCTATTCTTTGACAAAAATCTCCATTCTTCACTGCAGGCCAGCCATACAGTATACCTTCCTCTACTATTTCCGGTTCTCAGTTTTCCCTCTTCTAATTACTGCCTAGAGGATGGACTCAGCATTCTCTGACATGGCTGGAACCAACAGTCTTCAAATTGGTGAAAAAGAAACACAAAAGTAAAATTCATGAACAAAATTTTGGTGAGGACAACTCTGGTAAGTGGGGAATTTGTTCTCAGATCATTGGTCCTTTCACCCATGGATGCTGGATGCTTCAGGGCTGTGACCCTATGATGGTTTGGGATGTGCAACGGGAGATGGTAATGATAATGATGCATGGACTCAGACGTTCTCGTTATTGTGTATTCCCGTTTTACAGAAATTAAAATCACTGCCACAGAAGGATCTTATTTTAAAAATCTTCAAAGTGGTTTATCATTACTTTCCCTGCATCTAATGAATCTGCAGTGGAAGTGGACACACAACTTCAGTAATTGTTGATTCTTGAATGTCAGACCCTGCTCTAAGTGTTTTCTGATTTTCCTCTAAGTATATGGCAAATAAACACTCATTCACCTGCAAATGTACAAAGGTCATATTTACAAATCTCATGACCTTAGGCAAGAAGTTTCAGTTCTGAGATTTCAGTTTCTTCATCTATAAAATAGTAAGGACAGGGCAGTAAAGTTAAATTGCAAGATTACAAAATCCCCACCTTCCAGGAGCCCTTTAAAACACACACACACACACACACACACACACACACACACACACACACACACACAGAGGCCCGCCCCCAGACACACCCATGAAAATATGAAAACCTAACAGAGTAGACATGATATATTCACCTCACAGACTATGAGTCCATCTTCATCTTTGGACATCAGTGATTCAGAACAGACTTTCTGATCATCAATAAAACTTACAAGCTAGGTGCAATTAAATAGGACCAACTTTATAAACTTGTAGTTAGGTAGAAATCATTGAATTGCATTGAGACAGCTGGAAAATGTTCCCTTTGTAAGGCAGCAGCTCAGGGCATTGGGCAGAAGTGAGGCACAGCTCCTGTGAGACCTGCTGTCAGGCCTGAACCTGATGCTTGCCATTGGAAAATCCAGGCCTTGTAGGATAAAGCAATTGACCTGTTCACATGCAGGTGTCAGAATTAGCAAGATTTTTCTGCTTTTTAACCCCCTTAGTATATATTGAGGGAGGGAGGTATGATCAGTAATTTAGGCATTCTGCAAAGTTTAAATGTCTGAACTTCCATGGAGGACTTAGGAGAGAAAACTTTAATTCTTTATCCAGGTGTCATTGGCTCTGAGCCCAATGTATTAGTGTCTTAAATGTGCAGAGCATTTTAAAATATTTTTTTCGAGGTTTTCAGGGCAGGAAAGACAGAGTGCCTTTTAGTGTTAAAAGATATCTTTAAGTTTCTCATTTCCTGTCTCTGGTGTATTCACCTTCAATATTTCTTTCCTATCAACATATTTCTAAACAGCTCTCCAATAGCATTCCATTTGAAATGGAATTGATTTTGTCTTGAGGTAGCTAACATTAGGAGCTAAGTGCACATTTCCTGTTTAATCATTTCAACTTCATTTCCTAAAAAAAAAAAAAAAAAAAAACACACACTGAGTATTTAACCTATTCAACAGTGAAGGAAAAAATGAAATACAGTCTCTTTGGCCCAGAGCCTGAAAAAAAACCCAATATGAGCTTAAGAGGAAGTTTGGGAAGCAGTTAAGTATGTGTTTAGAAAAAAAAAATTGAAAATCTTCAGAATTTCATCAGATAAACTCTTAGGATTACTGGGGGTCAATCTTAAAAGATACTTAATCCAATCACATATCTGCAGTTGGGTTGGCTCCTATCACATACTAGCCCTGTGGTCATCATGATGTATAATGCTTTACAGTCTCAGGTCAAACTTAGCATGTGTGAAAACAGCTCTCCCCAATCCCGCCCATAGGGAATACTTTAAAACAAATTTATTTATTTATTTATTTATTTATTTTATTTTTTTATTTATTTTGGAAGTCAGAAGACAACTTGAAGAACCAGTTCGCTCCTGCCACCATGTGGGTTTTAGGGATCAACACAAGTTGTCAGGCTTAGCAGCAGGCACCTTTACCTGATGAGCCATCTCAACAGCCATAAGGAACACTTTGATTATGTGGAATCAGTCTGTCGTGTTAATTTTTTTACTCTTAGATGCTACAGAAATCGATAGAGGTCACAGAAAACAAGTTCAAAATTCTATTCTGTAGCTCATTAAATTTTTAGAAAGCCTGATTCGTTCAGTTCTATCAATAGTTCCTTGTATGTCAGCTCTGTATCCAGCAGATTCTAATTTGCTTGTGACAGTTTGAAACTATAGCACTGAATCTTGACTCCTTCAGGCTCCAGTTACAGCTTAAGCAGAGCAGAGCAAATCATCAGCTTCAATCCAAGGAGTGGTCTATCAAAATAGCTTTCTCAACAACAAAAACAAACAACTGAATTCAGAAATGGCTAAGGACTTCACTACACAGTTCTAAAGTAGACAGACAAATGGCCAATATGCAACATGCAAATTTAACATCATTTAAAAGGCCTATCATGAGACAGAAAGCAGAATGGGTGTTATCCAGGGCTGGTGAAGTGGAAGTTATTGTTCAATGAGTATAGAGTTTCAATTTTGTAAGGTGGAAAGAGTTCTGGAGGTAGATGGTCATGATGTTGCAAAATAATGTAAATGTACTTAATGCTAATGAAGTATATGCTTAAAATGGCCAAGATGGTAAATTTTATGTTATGTGAATTCTACAACAACAAAAATTGGAAAGGATGAAGGCTTAAATATCATAGACTCCTTATGACTCTGACTGACAATGCAAATCTATTGAATGTAATATCAGTTACTTAATACATCCAACATTATCATATAGCCACCAGCACTTCCCATACTAGTAAGCAATATTGTTTCTCTTACTCTGAAAAATATGACTAAACTTCATTGCATATACTGAGTCATTCAGCTATTAAAATTTCTGTTTACTAGTGAACCTGGAACTGAGGTACTTAAAGATGGCTTACAGACATTTATACAGGTTATTAGTGAGAGAACCAGAGAATAAATTCAAGCTGTCTATTTGTATGTATAGAACATCTCATACTTTTTGGATTTCTGGACCCAAGTAAAAGGCTGACCACATAGTTCTATAAGCTAACTCTCTCTCTCTCTCTCTCTCTCT
>NW_008348613.1:1033682-1047809 GCF_000622305.1 Nannospalax galili
GTGTGTGTGCATGTGTGTGTGTGTGTGTGTGTGTGTGAGATTGATCTAAATCTCTGTGAATCATGAGCTGGCCTTTGTTCTCACCCTAGATTTTATGTCATTGATCAATTATATTCAGCTTATTCTCCAAGTCTCATACAAAGTTTTGATAAACTGCCAATACTAGATAGGGCTAAAGTAAGGCAAAATTCTCTCACTCATCACAGGGAGCTACCTGCCAGGTTGACATCTCTGTGTTAATCAACAACTTGGATAGAAAAGCTTCTTCATGTATGTGGCTTTGTAATTATAAAGCTATTTTCTAGCTGGAGGTTTCTCAGTTTCAATGTCACAATACATTGGTGTGTTGTAAATACTGTAAGATGTTTCTTCACTAAGTTGTTTCCTTTGAAAGTAGAGCAGATTAAAGATTACCACCCAATTAAAGCCACTCTCATTCCTTCCTTCCAAACTTCTTTGTGTGTATGTGTTTGGTGTGTGTGGATGTGCATGCAGTGTGGAGGTCAGAGACATCAATGTCTTCCTCAATTGCTCTCAACATTTGTGTGTGTGTGTGTGTGTGTGTGTGTGTGTGTTTGCAATGTGTATGCATGTGTTTGTATGTGTGATGGTATGCATGTGTGTGCAGGTGTGTATATGTATGTGAAGAGACCAAAGGACAACCTCAAGTGTTTGTTATTCCTCAGTTGCCCTCTACCCTGTTTTTCTGAGGCAGGTTCTCTCACTTGATTTGGAGCTCACAGATTAGGCTAGACTGACTGGTGAGTGAGCTCCAGGGATGTGCCTGTCTCTGCCCTCCCAGCACTGGGATTACAAGCATCCACCACCACACTTGGCTTTTTATGTGACTGTTGAGGATCCAAACTCAAGTCCTTGTGTGGCAAATACTTCATTAACTAAGCTATCTCTCTGTCCCTCTTCCAGACTTTCTTGAGGTTGGTAAATAAGGTAGGTGTTGTGGTACTATTAACAGAGATGTCCCTGGGAGAGTGGCAGACAGACAAATCAACTATTAAATGTACAGTGGTAGAAATGAAATGATAGATGCTGCTTTGGTTCGCACTTCACCCGTCTCCATCATAGGGATTTATTGAGAAACTCTGTTCAATTCAATTCATGTATTTTCTTTTACCATTTTCATAACCATAGTCATATTGGTTCCCTATAATCACTCATGAAGTAGTAGAATGCATTTTTTACTATTTTAAACACAAAGAAAAATGAAAGAAAGAATATTATAAATAGCATCTAAATCCCATCTACATTCAACATTTTAGCAAATCTGCTTTATCAGTATGTATTAATACTGATTTGGTTCTGAATCATTGGAAAACGCATTGCAATCACCCAGGCAGCTTTCCTCCTGCACAAGTCATTTGTCTATGTGTTAACACTCAGCTTCTCCTCCTGCAGTGATAACTTCCAGAAACTGGTGCCTACAAACTACAGACTCCCTAGCTCCCTTGTACCAGGTCCCTCCCACCCACTCCCTTCCTCCCTATCTTCCTCCTTCCTTGTTCTCTCTCTCTCTCTCTCTCTCTCTCTCTCTCTCTCTCTCTCTCTCTCTCTCTCCTAGAATAGCCAGCCTTTTCAGGTTTTGGCAGGGTTTTCCTCCAAACTCTGTTTTGAATGTGTGTATGCTTATTTCTTTTTTAAAAAATTTATTTTATTTTTATTATATATGTATGAGTGTTTTACCTGCATGTATGTAAGTGCACCTGTGCCATGCAGTGCCTGTGGAGGTCAGAAAAGAATAACAGATCCCCTGATACTGGAATTACAGACAGTTGTTAGCCACTATGTGGATGCTGGGAATGGAACATGGGTCCTTTGCAAGAGCAGCCAGTGCTCTTGCATGCCGAACCATCTCTCCAGCCCCAGTCCTTGCTTACTTCTGTCAGTCCCTTCTCCACAGGCCTGGCTCCCCTTGGGGGAGCTCTGGGTGTTACTAATGCCATCTTCTCCCCCTATCACCCAACAATTAGTTCTTGCTAATTTCTGACTAGTCTTTCTGTCCCCCTTTCAACTCTTCCATAACCTTTTAATCCGTTTATCTGTATTGCATCCCCTCTTTCGAAAACTCTCCTTTCTCCTCTCTTTTTTATATGTATGTATATATCTGTGTGTGTATATGTGTGTGTGAATACCTGTGTGGGATGGTGGTGGTATGTATATGGTTGTCTTCTTGATTTAAAGATTGTGAATAACACAATCTATTAATTATTTTGTATGCTTCTTCGAAAAATAAGGACACTGTTCTAGAAACCTTAATACCACGACAACTTAAAAAAATTGGTAATACTGCTCTAATGTTCTCCAACGCTTACATCCATTGCAGTATCTCCTCACTTGTTCTCCCAATGCCTTTTATAGTGATTTCTTCTAACTAAATCAACCCAAATTTCACCCATTGCATGCATCACTGTGTCTCTTTAGTTCTTAGTTTCTATCAAACCCATGATATTGACTTTTGAGGAGTTCAGACCATTTTCTTCCTAGGATATTCTAGATTTTCTGATATGTTTTCTTTTTGGTGATCCTGCATTTGTTTCTAAACTCTGTATAGATTTTGTAATGTGAATGTTGAATATAAAATCTTGATTAAACTCAAATTACATATTTTGGCAGGAATGCTGTTTATTTCATAATACATGTCACCAGGAAATACAACTTGTCAGCCTGTCCCACCTCCAGTGATAATGTGTTTGGTTATTTCAATAAGGGTATTGCCACTAGATCTTCTTGATTATGAGGATGTTTTCCACCTTTGAATTTTGTTTTTGAGATTCTTGTAGCCTTGTATAATTTCTAATTGAATGTTAGTGTACATAGTGTTTCTGTCACATTTTAAACATATATAGTTTAGTGGTCTTTATAATTTCTATAGACCACTACCATGTGGATTATGTATGCTGTGCTAATATTTGTGAAATGACTGGCCTGGCACAATATTGCATCAGTGTGTTTCTTTTCCCATGTATCCTAGCTCCCTTCAAGTCTTTCTGTCTCTCAATTTTTACATCTGGTGAAAAAACAATGAAATAAAAATGGACTGTAATTAAAGGCAACTTGCTTTGTTTTCACTCAAAGTGTATAGAGGTGAACTTCCCATCTTTCCTACCAAACTTGCTCTCAGCATCCTGTATTGCTTCACTCCTTGATCTGTGCCACTCAATAGCATCAACCACCAGCTAGCATTTATTGTTGATCCTTAACTGTTGATCACACCCCTCCTGCAATTTTCTCCCTGGCTGTGCCTTCCTCAAGAATTCCAATCTCATGACCATTATTCGAGCACTGTTTTTCAACAACCCTCAGATAGACTACTTCAAAATCGGCTTTCTCTTTCCAGGGTCACCCTGTCAAGTTACTCTTCATGTTACTTGTAGGAAGCTCACTCTGGCCTGCAGATTTCCACATCTCCATCTTCTGTTTAAAGTCTCCCAGTGGCTCTTCGGTGCTTGTAGGCTGCAGCCTCTTCAGTCTACCATGCTGATACTCTGTCCTCTCTTACACTGTCATCCCCATATCAAGTCCACCTCAGTCATTCTCATATCTGCACAGCTGTGCCCATACTGCTTGTCCTCCCTGGACTGTCCCTCCATGTCCCTCATGTCATAGTCTCCTGATGGCCATGAAGTCATGCTGATGAGACAGCTGAAGAGCTGTCTTTAGGTAATTTCTTCCCTGACTCTTCAACAATGTGGAGAGTCAGAGAATGGTCACAAACAGGTTACCAACATTTTTTCATCTACCCTTCTGAAGGGGGTACTCAGTCATTTCTGCAACTCTCCAAAGGCTCTCCTTGATCTTTTTATCTATTTGAATTTTCTCTCATCTTCATTAGTCTCTCCCTCTTTGCCAAAATTTCTTTGCTGCATAGACTTGTCACAGCAATATGTTCATGAAGATATCAAAATATATTTACAAAAAGAGCAGTCTCAAAGCTTGAAGCAGAGGTCCCCAGATCAATATGGGGCCAGTTATACAGGAATACAAAAAAGGCAGAAGGTTTGAGGATAAAGTCTAGTCAAGTCACAGCTAGATCAGATCTGAGAATGCCATTGCCGGAAGTCAAGAATCAACTCTGAATGTGGAGGTGGGAGCTACAGCCACCACAGGAAGTCCCCCATGCCCCTTCTTTCCATGCCACCTATAAGACTGGCATGGAAGTGGGAAGTCTGGCAGTGTGTGCTTTGTGTCTGCTTTGTGACACATAAAACGGGCCTGATAATAGCTGCATCAGAAGGAAGACTGGGGCTGGTCCTGAATGCCACTATATTACTTTCTCCTAAATGGACCACCTTACGCTTTTCTCCCTCTTTTAGAGAACAGGTAAATGATAAATAGGGACCTAAGAAAGAATGAAAATAACCAATAATGAATTTTAACATGGCCAGTTCAGAAGAATGCAAATACTACTGCTATACATCTGAATAAGAAAAGGAACATTTTTCAAAGCAAAATGATATACAAAGAGTGATGAAAGTAGCAAGGTAGTATATGGAAAAATGTAACATTGAAAAAAATCTCTATTTCCCAACTTCCTTATGTGTTCAGTATATCACTCTTCTTCCCAAAATCCTCCAGTGCCTTCTTAATAAATCTTCAACCTCTACTATGACCTGAAAAGCTTGGGGTCTGGCCTCTGACTACTGCTCCAAATGCACTTCACACCTCTCCTCTCTTCACCAGTGCCACCCCTGGCCTTCCTTCTGCTGTTCGTCTGTCTCAGGGCCTTGGCAGGTATATCCCTGCCTTCCTAGAATGGTCCTCAGTTCACCCGGGAAGTCTGGAAGCGCTGGTTCTAATAACAGCAAAACAATCACCACCAGCAGCAATGTTGTAAATTAACTCCATGACAAGAGGGAAGTCCAAGCAAGCAAAAAGAGAGTAATCTTCTTTCTTCCATGTCATTTTTTATCTGGGCTGCTACTAGAAGGTGCTACCTATATTTGGGCTGGGTCTTTCCACACCAATTAAGGCAATCATGACAATTCCTCAATTGAGGCTCCCTGCTCAGGTGATTCTAAATTGTGACAAGTCGATATTTAAAACCAACCATCACACCAAACATTTCTGTATCTCTCCATCTTGGTAAACAATAGACTTACACTTCTTGGCATCCTTAGATGTGCCATGTGAAATGCTTTGACCAATATGATGTCAACCTTCAGAAACAAAGTGAGTTTACCGTAGTCTCTCCACACTACATGACTAGCAATTGCTCCTGATAGGAATTTTTGGTTTCATTGTGAAGACAACATAGATCAGAAAATCCTAACTGGTGTAACATGGCCAAGTAATCAGAGAAGAAAACACTTTTTGCTCTGTAAACCTATGTGATTTGAGGGTTATTTTGATACAGCAGCATAATTCATCTTATTCTACTGATGATTCCACAGCTTCATTCAGAATAGCAATGTACTCAGAAGAGAGAACATCTTCCATGTCCTTCATAGCCAGGCATTGTCAGGTAAACATTAGCATTAAAATTCAAATGGAAGCTGGGCATAGTGGCTAACTCCTTTAATCCATGGAGGCAGAGGCAGGTGGATCTCTTTGAATTCAAGGCCAACCTGGTCTACATAGCAAGGTCCGGGTCAGCTGGAGCTATAGGGAGACCCTGTCTCAATAATAATAATAATAATAATAATAATAATAATAATTCAAGAAGTATTATGAGTTACATGGGAAGGGTACATTTAAAATTGAGTTGCCTTTTCTACTTTCTGTTATCAGGAATTCAGGTTATAATAGCACTGAAATAACTATTAGTACCATGAGGCAATCCAATTTCTTTAAAACATGAAACTATCATATAACCAGTAACTGTACTCTTGAATAATTTATACAAGAAAAATGAAGACTTGGATTATATAACAACTTGTAGACAAATCTTCAAAATTGCTTTATCCATAATGGTCAAAACTGCAAGCTGCCTAGAAGTCCTTGTGTAGGTAGATGGTCAAGCAAATGGTGCTACTTTCGTACCATGAAATACCATTCAGCAATACAAAGAAACAAAATCTTGGTGGATGATACACAATATGGATGAAATGGACAATATGGATGAAACTCTAATTATACTGACAAAAAATTCCAAAATGTTACATACTAGTGTGAGTCCGTTTATACAGGGCTTAGTTGATCTAATGATACACGTGGAGAAAAGATGAGTGCTTCCTGCTTCAGTACCACAAAAGGCAACTTGGTAACATGGAATGGCTCTGGATTACTTCTTAAACTTTCCTGGGGGTCATAGGTGTTCCTTAATGGTAGAGCACTTGCCCAGAATGCCCAGGACAGTTCAATTCTTAGTACAGCAGAAACAAAACCAACCAAACTTTAAAAATTGTATGTGAAATCTACAATTGTACAAAAAAATATATTTAAAACTATCAAAAATTAATTTTAAAAGGAAGGGAAACTTAGAAAAATAGACCTAAAATCAATTGAAAAAAGTTTCCTGGCCCTTAGACTTATAGAGCAGTAGGCCATCATTCCTTCTCTTCTCTCCCCCCCCCCCCCCCCCCAGTTTTCAGGTGAATATAATGTTTTACTAGAGATGAATGCAAATGAAGGCTGCTGACAAATTTCTATTCCAGGACATATTGCAAGGCTACAGGGATGGTCTTGCCCCATGTCCAAACCAGGTGGCTTGTGTAGAATACTGTGAAGGAGAGATGAGAAAGAAAAGATCAGATTCCTTTAGGAAGACCCCAGAGGGTTGTCTGCTTATTTTGAGGAATTGTTGATTTACTGCTTGAGGTCTGAGAGGGCAAAAAAGGACAGGAGAAGGTGACAAGGCAAAGACATGGGTATAATGAACAAACAAGTACAGCCAGTTTTGTGCTGGGTTTCCCAAGTACCAAGGAGTATGACACAAGTATGTCAGGCTGGAAAGAGTCTAAAGGCTTTTGTCCAACTTAAGGAAGTGGCCCTTGCAAAGAGAATCCTAGCAGTAGATAAAAGCCTAGGGGCAGAGAGCTGAAAAGTATATGGAAGAGGAGCCAGGAAGACCACCGACCAGACCATGATGGAAGGGCAGCAAACAGACCACTGGGCTGCCTCTTAGGAAGCAGAAAAAAACAGCAGCAAGCAGGGACATTCAAACATCTTTTTAAATTTTTTTTTTTTTTTGTCTTTTTGAAGCAGGGTCTCCCTGTAGCCCCAGCTGTTCTGGAACTCACTATGTAGACCAGGCTGGCCTTGAACTCACAGAGGTCCGCCTGCCTCTACCTCCTAAGTGCTGGGACTATAGGCGTGCCCTACCACGACCGGCTTAAATTTTATTTTATTTATTATTTTTATTTTATGTGTATGAATGTATTGCCTGTATGTATGTGAGTGCACCCGTGTCATGCAATGCTGCAGAGGTCAGAAGAGGGCTTCGGATTCCCCTGGAACTGGAGTTAAGAACAGTTGGTAAGATTCGGTAACTTTCCATGATGCAGATTGGGCAGTTTAGCTCAGGATTGGTTAATCCCCCAATGAACAGAGGGACTTTCCCAGGGCTATATTCGAACCTGCATTTTAGAATGTTGAGAACTGTGCCGCCATTTTAGGAACCTGCCAGGAACCTAACATTCCAGCCTTTGTTGTCTTTCCTTAGTTACTTCCTGCTGGACAGGGATGTCAGCAAAGAGGGGTGGTCTCAAAAGGCTGGAACCTTGATCTGGAGTATGGGGTCAGGCAGGTAGGCCATGGTAGGGAGACCTGAGGGAATTTGATTAAGAGCATCTGGTTCACTGACTGTTGGGTCATCACACTGAATTTGTCCTAAAAAAAAAAAATTAAAAGGCATGGAATAATCATTATTATGAGGAGGATGGATATCAGTGGGTTGAGGAGGGGAAGGAGAAGTAAAGGCAAGAATAATTAGGCACAGATTCTAGGCAGGGAACCAGGAGAAGTCAGAACAGAATAAATTTTCAAATCAGAGTTTCTTAATGAGGACCTCCAAATGTATCCATCTACTGGGTTTTTCTTCATTTTCCTTTTGGCTGCCATGGCTGGACTCAAGATTTGCTTTTCAAACACTTTGATAGTTGTTGGGAGTGACTAGAATCAGTGTGACTTCTCTCCCAAATGACCTCTAGACAGGGAGAGAGAAGAAATTTAGCTTCATTTAAATTTTAGGTTAGAACAGTAGTGGGCTTGTCTTTCTTGCACTGCAGTATTGAATTAGGCCAAGATCTGAAGTCTTTCATCTAAGGAGCATTTTCTTATTAAGAAAAAAAATCATTAATGAGAAACTGTCTAAATACCATCTTATATGAACTTAAGCCTGGGAAGTTCAATCCCTTGGACTCTTTAAGAAATATACCAATCATTTCACTCTTTGGTTACGCTTTCCTGTTGGGTGTTTAAGACCATAAGGTTGGCCCAAATTAACCAAGTTTTTAATTTTTTTCTGAAGGTTATTTGAAGCTCTGGTCTTCAGGGGTCACATGGGCTTAGGAGGAGCCTCTGGCTCCTATAAGTCAAAGGTCCTGCTCGACTGTGGCTGGCTTCACTTGGAATCTTTGAGGAAATGAAATGTTTCCTCTGTGTTGACCTTCCTCTTTGTAGACCGGACACTGGTTCAAGTCCATCTTGTGGGGTCTCCATGGCCTCCCCCAACAAGAGGACAGGTGATTCACCAGAGTTACAGAACATTTCCAGAGATGCCCCATAATCACCTGGGACTTAGTAGACCTTGGAGGGCAAGGAACGAAAACTCGTCCCTTTAAGTTCCTCTGACCAGATTAGTATAGGTCTAAAAGTATGGCTATTAAACACCCAAGAAGTTTAGTTACACCAATCTGGTCCTTTTAATTACCATGTAATATGTAGATAAAGCTTGGGCAAAAAACAAACATTCTCAGATAAATCTTGAATAGACATATATTTTGCTCCCTAAAATAGTTGACTGAACTATGGCCTTAGAAATAGAATTATGTGTATATTATTTCTATCTCACCCTTTTATATATTGTAACAAACCTATACAGAACTTTATAGCTTGCAAAGACTTTCTCATTTCTTTCTATTCTGGAAATATCCAGCCTCATAAATCTTTCTTAATAAAATATCACCATTACCATATCCTTTTAACATCTTTCTCACCTTCCCATTTTTTTCTTAATAACCATGAGACATAATCAAACCAATGTTTTGATTACACTGAAGGTCACCCTAGGGAACCAGTGAGTTTACTTACAGAGATGAGTGAGGGGTTATATTGAGGTATATGGGTGACATGAGAGTACTTACACTGGAAAGCTGTTACCCAGAGTGGATGTTGACTTTTTTTTATAACCTCAAGGGTCAAGCCCTCCTTTCCTAGCCCTTTCCAGATTATATACTGTAGTCCTTCCCAAATTCAGAAGACTATTTGCAATTAGGGCAGAATTACAAACAGCTGTCAGGGAAGAATGGCTAGATACTCACTTGGATGAGGGTCCAATGACCCTCTTACCCTTCCTTTAATGAAGGAACACAACCATACTTAGCAAGTAGGGACAGCTGAAGTCACGAAGACAGGAGTTATTTGGCTCAGAAGAGTGCTGTGCGGCATCATCTTATTAAAAGAACATGGAATCCAAATTACACACATAATATGATGAGTTACTATCACCTGTGTACACACTGTGCCTTATAAGTTCCCAGGTAAACCTTATAGAAAACACAAAACCAGGGGCTGGAGAGATGGCTCAGTGGTTAAGAACATTGACTGTTCTTGCAGAGGACCCCGATACGAATCACAGCACCACATTGCAGCTAACAACTGTCTGTAACTCCAGTTTCAGGGGATACGACAGCCTCTTCTGTCCTCTGTGCATGACATGGGTGCACTTACCTACATGCAGGCAACACACACGTATACATAAAAATAATAACTAAAATATTTTTTTAAAAAGAAAAGAAAATGCAAAGCTGTTAAAAATCTTTTTTACTTCATGTAGTTCAGAGAGTGGTCTACAAAAATCTTGCTTTAGGTTTCAAAGGAGTATAATACTAGGTAGAGAGAAGCAACTGGTACATAGCAAAACAGTATTAAAATGAAGTTCACAACCTCCAGCATAATCACTTAAGGAAATCTATGCTATAACCCTGTTCAGACCTTCAATAAGCCTACTTAATAACATTCACAAACAAATTTACTAATATTTATATATTAATATTTTACCTCATATATGAAGTAAAATATTAACATATAAATACAAATATATATATATATATATATGGAGAGAGATACTTAAAATTAACTTACCTGTTTGAGTAATAGGAACTGTGTTGTAGATAAGGATTAAAGAGATAACATTTTGACCTGAAAAAATGTTTGTGTTAATTTAACAGTTTTAGCTTGTATGAGACTTTACTTATAAGTCAATATGATATCAAGTAAATTAATTTTAAGAAACTAACCCATGTTCACTGTTTATACATATCTAATTACATGTAAGACATATTCTAGTAACTAAGATTTTGTAATTACTTTGTTAAGAATATGGGTTTTGTTATTTTTAAACCAAGACACCTTTGAAACAGACAAACAAAATGGATACCTTAAAATACCTTGAAAGCAAATAAAAAAAAAGGGTATTTAGCAAATAGGATTTTACATAATCAGCTTAGATATTGTTTTGTATAAGCAATTAGCATTTAAAAGTTTTGTGAAACACTTAGTAGACCTGAAGACACTGTTTAATAGATTTTAAAATAATTAGGGTACTTATTTATAAGGCCTTTGAGTGGATCATCAAAATATTTATAAATTTGTACATAGGTATTTTGATTAGGCATGTCAGAAATAAAACCAATAAATCTTGTGCACAATAAAAAAATAAGAAAGGAGAAAAAAAAAAAAACTAAAGTGGCCACAGTTCAAAACTTGTCAACACAAACAATACATGAAAACAATTATCATGGACACACACAGCACTATTACATGAAATCTAGGCGCACCAAAGAGTAGGAGAAGACAGAAAGCTTGTATCTCTAGCTCTTTAACATGTAAAAAGACTTAGTGATCTAAAATAAAGCATTAAGTTAGCTGTAGATTTAAGGTAGTATCTCTTTCTCTTTTTAAGAATTAAAAAACTGAAGGGTGTTATAAATAAAACCCTATCAATCAAAAAACCCTAGCAATACCACACAAAGAACAAGTGGACAAAGCATAAGTAACTTGGCAAGGCAGATTTTACTTTTGCATAAAGGTGCATTGCATGGTCAGTCAGATCCAGTTTGAAAGAATCTGCCTAAAGAGAGAGCTCAGCTGCTCTGGGCCATCAAGTTCAGGGATAGATCAGGGATTTGTTATGGGATTAACAAATTAGAATTTCTTATCACAAACCAAGCTCTAAGTTTTACAGGTTGTGAAGGAAAAGACTAATATTTAATGTTTCTCACAAAGGGAGATGCCTTTTATTGCACCAAATTGGTTCCCCCCAAGAGGCCCTCCCATTCTCTGGGATCCCAGGGTTACTCAGTCCTATCTCAGATTGAAAAAACCAACATAATACATTCGATTTGGGTTTTTGCATGGCTTATGATGTCTGGGAAAGGGTAACTTACAAAGGCATAAACTCCTGCAGGCCTATTTCCTACATTTTGGCTAAGCTTTGAGATCTGTGCCATCAATACTTGAGGTCTGCAGCCACACAAAATGGCAACAGACCTGCCTCATGTCTTTCTCAGCATATATATCCTTAGCCCCTCCCCTTCATGCAGACTCCTTCCGCAGAGCATGGGAAGGAGGTGGGACTAGAGCTTGCCACCACACTCCTTAGAGGAACTTCCAGGTTACACTCCACCCCTTCCTCCAGCTCTTACAAACTTTCTGTCCACCTCTTCCATGAAATTTCTGAGCCTTGGAGCAGGTGATAGGTGTGGGATGATCTTTCTTTTACTGTGGTGAAATATTGACCTCTTGGGCCTCCCCATCATTCAAGACATGGCCACTGATCCATCTCAGTGGTGTCTCCCCTACTATAAAGACAAATGGCAGGAAGCAGACACATAATGGGTGCAAACACAAATGCCTAGAAGATATCCCAACAGGTGTACCATATTTATCAAGCAGCATACTTGCAGTGGCTTCCCCACCTAGAGCCACTGACACAGGGGGTTGGTGTGGTCCACAACACCAGATGTGTGTTCTACCCCTAGAAGCGGACCTTCTGCAATTAGAAATTTGTTGGTTGTATATATATTAGTCAAGCCATTATTGCACCAGCAGGTGTTGCTTGGCATGTCAATAGTGTGCAGCATGTGGGGTCCATCATTATGTAAAATCATAGGGGATCCTTTCCCCCAACCATCTGCATAGCACCTTCTGGCACTATGAAAGCCATCCATCCAGTGGCATGGAGTTTTCAGCTTAGTCTTGGCTCTGCCTCTCTTTCTACTATGCTCACATCAAGCAGTGTCTTCAGCAACATGGTCTTACAGAACTTTTTTGATGTACAATCGAAATTAGTGGCAATAGCCTTGCTTAATTTGAGAACCTCAGGATCCCTCTGGCCAACACCTCATAGGGGGGCAACCCACCCCTGGTACTGTAATTTTTCAACAGTTTTACAGTTTTGGGATCCTCTGTCTTTATTTTTATATAGGATTATGTATTTTAGGCTTTTCCCAATCATTCTGGTGGGTATTATTTGTGTCTTATCCAACCATAACACTCCCAAGAATCTTATAGCTGTAGCTGGCCTTTGTTTCTTCTGGTATATTTGATATCTTTCAAATGGGTTTCACATCTGTAACATCATATAGTAAAAGGTTAACATCATATAGTAAATCAATCATAGACAAGGTCTAATATAGCATGGAAAGGTATTATCCATTTGTATTAATTTTTTTCTCCATAGATCTCTGTTGGGTACAATAGCATGGGTAAGAGGCATTAACTTGGTTCTTTATTATCTTTAGTTAGCCCTTTGGAGTCATTTTATATTCTGGGGATTTTACACAGAGACTTTTTGTATATTTTTATCCTTGATACACTCATGGGTGCTGGCTCAATTCGCCTGACCCTGTACCAGGCTAAGGAGGCAGAGTGTCCCTCTTGTCCCTCCTGCACCTGTTGCTTCCCTGAGTTAGGCAGGCCCTGGGTCTGCCTCTTGGCTTTAGCCATATTTGCCATCTCTTCATTGACCAAATCTGGCTGCTGGGGGAAGCCCTGACAGGAAAAACTGCCTCTATCCCTAGTAAAGCCTTTCTCAGGAGAGAAATGTACCTTGCTAATCTTTGGGGATCCTTAACCACCCCGGGGCAGTTTTTGTCCTCTGAATGCCTTTTGAACTGTTATTCAGGATTTAAAGCCTCCTAGAAACTCCTTAGTACAGAACTTGTTTTTTTTTTATAAATTTTTGCTTTAGGAACTTGGGCTCCACATAAATCTTGCCATATTTGTCTTTGAGTCACCCAAACAGACCATTTTTTCCATCTTGACTTTTTTACATCTCTTGTGGGTTGTTCTATTATTCTATAGACAGGTTTTACACACTAGTTTGAATCACTTAGATCTGCCAAAGCCTCCCTTACTTTACATAGTTTCTGTCCCATTAAGGGACTTAGCAAAACCATTAAAGCTCCATACCATTTTTGAGATCCCAGTTGAATTAAGCTTTCTTTTTTTTTTTTAATTTTGATGTTTTAATTAATGCCCCAATATTATCATTTCCATGTTAACAAATGTAAGAAGTATTGATATATTTAAATATTTCATTATCTTATTTTTGGACTATGGTGTGTATTTTTTTTCACTCTTTTTTTTTTTAATTAAAAGAAGCATTTCATTACAACAGCATTAACCCATTCAATAACATTTTTCTGAGTTAGGGTACATCTCTTTCAAAATTGGCTGTACATTTCTAGGTTTACAGATGAATTATTATGCTTATATAATCTTTTACTCATTATAAACTCTATAAGACATAAAAATAAACGAGGTTCCAACGTTTAAAAAAGATCTCCACTTCATTGTCAAAACACACAGTTTCATACAGGAAAATTCATTCCAAGCCTATTGACATTGAGACGTTTTCACATGCATTTCTAATCTGTAAATACATGACTATTACAGGTCACAGTCACCCACCTTCTGAGCTCCTCGGCATCTGAGCATGAATACAAACTC
>NW_008348613.1:1050178-1050894 GCF_000622305.1 Nannospalax galili
TCCCTACAACCCCTCCAACATTTGGTATCATTTGTTTTCTTGATCTTAGCCAGTCTGACTGGGGTAAGGGGAAATCTTAAAAGGTTTTAATTTGCATTTCCCTGATTATTAGTGGTGTTTGAACATCTTTTAAGATGTTTCATAGCCATCTTTACTTCTTCTTTTGAAAACGTTCTGTTCAGCTCCTTAGCCCATCTTTCAATTGGGTTGCTTCTTGTTTTGGGTCTCTGTTTTTTAAGTTCATTATATATTCTGGTAATTAAACCTCTATCAGATGTATCGCTGGTGAAGATTTTCTCCCATTCTGTGGGTTTTCTGTTTGTTTCCTTGGTTGTCTCCTTTGACGTACAGAAGCTTTTTAGTTTAATGAGGTCCCACTTGTTAATTCTTGCCCTTGTTTCCTGGGCTATTGGTGTCCGGTTTAGAAAGTCCTTTCCTACACCTATATCTTGTAGGTTTTTCCCAACGTTTTCTTCTAAGAGTTTCAGAGTTTCAGACTTTACATTGAGGTCTTTGAGCCATTTGGAATTGACTTTTGTGCAGGGTGAAAGATAGGGGTTTAGTTTCATTCTTCTACAAGTGGAGATCCAGTTTTGCCAGCACCATTTGCTAAACATGCTGTCTTTCCTCCAGTTAATGTTCTTGGCCCCTTTGTCAAATATCAGGTAGCAGAAATTGCATTTACTCATATTTGGGTCTTCAATTTTGTTCCATTG
>NW_008348613.1:1054843-1067618 GCF_000622305.1 Nannospalax galili
GACGCAGAGAGAGGTGAGGGCGGGGCCAGGACCAGAAGCGGTGCTCCTGGGGCCCAAGAAAGGCACTCAGTTGGTCTGGGTGAGAAGGGTCAGGAAGCAGTATTGGTTCCCCAGGTGTCTGGAGCCCCAAGACTAGGAGTGGTGCAGGTCCCAAACTGGGAGCAGCGAGCAGCGGGGGCGATGGAAGGGTGAATGACGCTGCCTCTGGGGCCCAAGAAAGGCACTCAGTTGGTCTGGGTGAGAAGGGTCAGGAAGCAGTATTGGTTCCCCAGGTGTCTGGAGCCCCAAGACTAGGAGTGGTGCAGGTCCCAAACTGGGAGCAGCGAGCAGCGGGGGAGATGGAAGGGTGAATGTGGCTTGGGGAGTCTAGGCACGGAGGGCTGTGCTATAGACTTACCCCAAGAGGCCTGAGGATAGGCGAATTAAGCTTTCTTTTATATCTCTGGTAAACACAGCCCTATCTGGCCCAGTGAACTGGGCATCATATATTGCTTTTCTCATACCTAGTTCTCTCAGTAATTTAGCCTGTGCCCTTTTTTTATAGCTTTCCAGCCCCTGCTAATCATGGAAGCCTCTATTGGTGATAACCATGTATCTTTAAAGCCTTGCAGAAGCCATTCCATTAGGGACTGCCTCCCCCGCCCACCATTGGTCTAGGTTAAACAGCCTATGTCTCAAGACTGGATGGGTGGTTATATAACTCAGCTGTGATGCTTCTGAAGGACTTAAAATGATACTATTTGCTCCTTGTCCCATACCCTCACTAGCCACGTGGTGAAGGACTCTACTTGCTTGTTTGAAAGTCTTTCCTAATCCCAATAGCTCCAGTGTAAAGTATCTTTTCCTAGCTACAGTTTTGTTAACTTTTTTCTCTTTTTGTATCAAAGGTTGACTCTGAGGGGCAGCTTAAGCTACTTTTATTTTTAGGTCTTTTTTTAGGTCTCATTACTATCTGCCTTTTTCCCTGGGTCTCTTGATTCTTGGTCCCCTAACCTTAAGCAAGTTAAAATCTCCCATTTTTTTTATCTTTCCTGCAGTTTATTTGCAAGTTCTGAGGCTATGATAGAATTTGCCAATAGCTCCTTAGTCCTTTCAGCCTCCACTGGGGCCATTGCCTTTGCAGCGGACAAATATTTTATTATTCAATGAAGTGGCCAAGGCACCTCTCTGGAGTCACCTTTTGTTTCCAAGGCTTGTAAAAAATTTTCTAGTCTTTCCACAATCCTTAAAGAATTTTCATATACACATGTCTGTGACCCCCATCTTTCAAGCAACTGAGCTATTTTACAACATTTACAGGATAACAGTAGCCCAGGGATTTCTCCCTTTGAGTCCATCTGCATCTGCATCTGCATGGCAGGCCTCATTTTAGTTACATATTTTACTATCCATCTCATAACCCATGCAATTGCCAATAACTCCATTAAGCATATTGGGATTGGCTATGGTCTCCCCTGGGTTCCAGCCAATTTCTCCTGGATTGGTCACATTACCTCACAGGATACCTCATGGTTCCCATCTCCGTCCTTCTGGATTTGGGAATTTGAACATGACTCCCTTTTGATTGGTTCACCAGAAGTCACTGGAGCTGCATTGCTTTTCAAGGTCCACATCCTCATTATCTTTCCCAGACTCCTGTGGTGTGTCTATCCTGCTGACTATGCCATCCCACCCCACTCTGGGATCCCAGGGTCTCTTGGTCCTAACTCGGATAGATAAAACTGACATGACACATTCTATTTAGGTTTTTTGCATGGTTTATGATGTCTGGGAAAAGGTGACTTACAAAGGCCTGAACTCCTGCAGCCCCATTTTCTACATTTTGGGTAAGCTTTGAGATTTGTGCCACTAACACCTGATGTCCACAGCCACACAAAATGGTGCGAGACATGCCTCGTGGCTTTCCCAGTTTATATATCCGTAGTCCCTCCCCTTCATGCAGACTCCTTCCACAGAGCATGGGAAGGAGGTGGGACTACAGCTTGCCATTATAGTGGTCAGAGGAACTTCCAGGTTACACCTTTACATATGAAACCCAGAAAGCTTCTAAATTATTAGCATAACATAAGTCAGAAGAGACAGGAAAGGCGGTGAAGGAAACATTAACATTTCAGGTAAAGTATAAATAAAATCTAAATAGTACTCAAAATAATCCCATTTAGAACAGGTTAAAATAATGTTAAAATTTAAACTCCCATTGAGGAAGTCTGATATTACTGCTTTAGTCTGACATAAAAATGTGTTGACCTTGTTACAAGGCAACAGAGACTGTTGGAATCTCTTGTTTTTCTATGATCTGATTAAGAATTCAAGATGAAAACAAAGGAAAAATTGCATTGCGAGAGGAATAGGACATGTGATTGAATGTCTACAGTCCAGGGAATTCCTAAGTAATCATGAACACCTAGAGCTTGGTAGTACTGGTAAATTTCTGAATTATGCATTGTGGTTGAATTAAGATGGTGGATGCTGGGCGTGGTGGCGCACGGCTTTAATCCCAGCACTTGGGAGTCAGAGGCAGGTGGATCTCTGGGAGTTCAAGGCCAGTCTGGTTTTCATAGCAAACCCAGGCCAGCTGGGGCTACAGGGAGACCCTTTCTCAAAAAGACCAAAAAAAAAAAAAAAAATGGTGGCAAGGTCACACAGGTCATTGTCATTTTGAAAATGTTACTGTCCAAGATGGCAACCAAGTCACATAACTGTCCCCATACTGATGATGTTATCAACCAAGATGGAGACCAGATCACATGTCTGCCTCCCTCTTGGTGAGGCCAGCAGCCATGATGGTGACCAGGCCACATGGCTACCTTTGTGAGCTCAGCTCCATGACAGAATAAGCCCATAACCCACCAGGATACAAACCCCATGGGATTCACATGTCTCACAGATTCAATGTAGATGGCAACCTTTTTTTATATTTAGAAAACACCCAGTTAAGTTAGACTTGATACAGCAAGAGAAGTATCCTTAGATATATGGGCCCCAAATAGGAAAGCAAAGTGAAGCAAAGGAACCCATGGTCTCAAACCAAAAAAGGAAGTCCATGTCTCTCACCAGCCATTGCAGCTGTGAATTCTAAGCAATGTCCTCCGGATCACTTCATTCCTACACAGATATAGGTTGTTGCTGTAACAGAAACTCGTGAAGGCAGCAGAAAAAATGGGGATCCATGTCCAGCACATAAATCATTGGGTCATTGCTCTGAGAATACATGTCTTGTCCGAGCATGGGGTATGTCTCTCCTTGTACACAGAAATTAAAATGCTTAGATCTAGTTAGAAAAACAGCCACCTTGGGACAACATGGTCTGAGCAATGCCTATGAAAAAGTTCAGGAAAGAAAAGGCTTTTAAAGCCTTTTGTTTTTCTTTTATCCAAGATCTAAGCAGGTTTGCCACCTTAAATGCCCTGAAGCAAGATAGCAAGATAGAGAAAAAAGCCAAATTCAGTGTACCTGTAAAAATTTTCCACATGGCCAACAAATAAATAAGTTATTAGAATTTGGGGGTCCTTAGCAGTTGCCAAGATTGCATGGGGAGAAAGAGCATCCCATAAAGGGTTCTCAGTCTCATTTATAAAAGAATTTACCCAAACAGAAGCTTTTGGACAAAGCCATGGGGCAATGCACTTTAGCATCAGCACTGGAGGTTAAACACATGGCAGACTGGAAGCCACATGGTGGGAAGAAGAAAGCTTTAGAGAAAAGTAAATAAGTACAAGATGCTGGGCAACCTAAAGTGTTAACAAAAGCATGTTTTAAAAAATGGATATAAAGAAGAAGAGAAATTATGCTTCTCTGAAGAATGTAGAAAAGAGGGAATACTTACAAAGAAGCAGAACAAGGGTTATGGGAAGGGGAAAGAGGAGAGGGATCAGGAGCATTTTGCCTGTGCAAGGACTCTATAACTACTTAGAGGGAGGAGAGACAGCCATGAGTAAAGAATGGAAGAAAAGGAGACCTAAAATTGGATTGTACAGTATCAGAGCTCATCCTGAGCAAAGTGAGGGAGAACAACACTGGAAGAGGACAAAGACAGAGAGAAAGCTGGAAGACAGAACATTCCAAGCCCATGGCAAGGAAAAGAGAAGAGAGGGGTCACATTGAGCCCAGTGTGAAGCTCCTAGAGCTTCCGAGCCACTGAAGTCATAGAGTTCCTTCCAAGTCCAGAAAGAAAAAAAAGAGGGTGAGGTCTTCCCAGAGAAGCAAGAGCCATGAGAGACGTCCCTGTCACGATTGCCATTCTGAGTGAGAAAAGGACCCAAGTCGCTTGTCAAGGTGTCCCAAGGACAAGGGAGGGGTGCTCCCAGCAGGGCGTGGGAAGATGTTCAGCACACCAGTATGACTTCTGAGTCAAACACCTCCAGAGAGAAGGGAAGACCTCTAGCCAGGAAGGTAGAGGAAGGAGGGAAAGTGAGACCCGAGAAGAGAGGGATGGGAAAAACAGAGATAGAAGGGAAGAAGGTAGAGAAATGGATGCACAGCTGCTCCTCAGGAGAGCACTTACTGGAACTCTGTCAGAGGATGAGCAGAGGAAAAAAGATGGACTCATAATCTCATGTTTGATGTGGTGAGAGCCGGCGTGGTCCATATCACAGGCAGAAACACCTGGTAAGCAGTTTGGTTTGGTAAAATAAGGAACCGATTCATAAGTAACGCAGGCATTCCTCCCCAGGCTTGAGCACCATATGTATGGAAGAGGAGCCAAGAAGACCAATGACCAGACAACTCCATGGGGTGGGGCAACAGTTTATTTGAGAGCAGACAGACCTCTGGGCTATGTCTTGGGGGGCAGAGATACAGCAGCAGAGAAACAGCAGCAAGCAGGGGCAAGCAGATATCTTTTTATAGATAGTTAGGTGGTTGGGTAACTTTCCATGACGTAGGCTGGGCAGTTTAGCTCAGGATTGGTTGGTCTCCCAACAAGCAGAGGGACTTTCCCAGGGTTAAGTTGGAACCCACCGTTTTAGATTGTTGGGAGCTGCACTGCCATTTTAGGAGCCTGCCAGGAACCTTACAAAGAGGTCAACAATGAGTAGACTCTCTTAGGATGACCTTGGGGAAACACTTGGAACCTTCTGAAGAATTCCTAGCATTCCCTATGAGGAAGTCAGAGGATGCTGGAATCAGGTCAGCATTAACATAATGGGCAGAAAAGCTAGCAGAGAATGGGTTAGAAAAGCCCGTGTAATGTAAGATGTCCTGTCCCTGTCAGTCATTCTTCCTGCCTCCAACAGAATAGATGGTGCAATGGTTTTCAGACCCGTCTGCAAATGAGCATCACTCAGGAGCTTTAAAAAAATATTGCTACTCTGACCTTACAGTCAGAACTGGGATGCAATGATCATGTCAAACCTGTCTAGTCTTCCCATGTCTCTCACCACCCGGTGATCCAGCTTCTTGCCTAACATGTCCAAAGGTATTTCAGACTCTACTCACCATGATCTCCCTACACTTTTCCCTTTGCAAGGTTCTACCCAGGCAGTGCCCCTTCATTTACCCTGCCATGCAAGCCTGATTCTTGAAGTCATTCTTGACATTTGCATTTTCTTTATTTCCTGTCCATACCTCTTAATTTTATTTCTTTCCATCATCAAAGCTACCAGCCTGTCTCAGAGGTCCTTGTTCTTTGCTTGCTCTGGTGCAGCAACCTGCTCAGACTGTTCCATAGCCACAGCGTTGTCCCAGAGTTCAGTCTTCACATTGTTCCCAGAAGGACCAACTTTTGGGATACAAATATGATCTTATCACCTCTACCTCACCCCTAGCCCCAGCTGAAAATATCTGAATAATTTTCCAAAATTACAGACATGCCATGCAGGCTTGTTTGGCCTGGTATCTACTCAAGTCTTGCATGTGTCTGGGTAAAAGCCATGTTACCACACTGAATCACAGAGCAAAGGCTCTGTGCAGGGCCGACTCCTACCAGCATGTCAGTCACCCATCAAGGATGGACCAGAAGTCAAGGCCTGCCTTTACATCCACATGCACCCACTCCTGTGCCTCCTTCATGCTGAGTGCTATCATCTGACATATAGACAGGCAAGCCAGAGAGGTGACAAAGTCAACTGAAGGTAGCGGCAGGAAAACACCATGGTGAGTGGAGGTCACACAGGGGAGACTTTAAGGGCTCACTTTGCAGGTATGCAGAAAAGGGTTAGGAAGGACGGCAATTGCAGGGCTCTTACAGAGATGGAGGAGGCCTTTCTAAAGGAGAAAGTCAACATTACTTAGGGCAAATCTCGTATCATACCTTAATGTTTACAAAGGAGGCAGAGGGAGAGGCCAGGAAAGAACAAATTTCCCAGGGGAGGAAACTGCAATGAAAACAGTAATCTGGATGGAGCCAGAGCATGTTTGAACAAGAAGAGTACCCGAGGACAGAGGAAACATGGGGATGAGATGGGCTTTCTCCCAGCAGGAACCGTTACTGGGTTGATTTCAGACTCTTTGAAAGTGGTGAATGTAGTCAAATGCCAGGACCAGAAGTGCCAGGAACTAATAGCATTTCCTGCAGGTTTTGATGCTTGAAAGTTCTGCTCAAGTTCAGAGTATGTATTTTTAAATTGAGAAGAACTTTAACTGCTGCCAATAGGAGGCTAGTTAAGTAAATCACAGTATGCACATGGCATGACATGAAATTGTATGTTGCTTTTAAAACTGATGCTAATGGAAAAGCACAATGACCCAGGATAATAATGATTAGGTTAAAGAAATGGAAAGAACAGTCTGTGGCTGTGCATACGTGTAACTTCAGCACTCAGGAGGCAGTGCAAAAGGAGTGAGAGTTCAAGGATAGCCTGGGCTACATTGAACTCTAGGGAGATCCTGTCTTAAAACAAACCACCACAGACAAAAGAGTAAGATTCAAAGTATATATGGTGAAAACTGCTAACAATATGTCTTTTTAAATATTTCCTTTGGGGACTGGAGAGATGTCTCAACTGTTAAGAGCGCTGGCTGTTCTTCCAGATAACCTGGGTTTGATTCCCACATGGCAGCTAAAAACTGTCCATAGCTCCAGTTGCAGAGGATCCAACACCCTCTTCTGACCTCTGCGTGCACTGCATGACATGGGTGCACTTACATACATGCAGGCAATACACTCATACACATAAACGTAATAAATAAAATGTTTTAAAAATGTTTTCTTTGTTGTGTGCTTCCAATTTTCTTCAGTAAGTATTATTTTAATATTCAGAATCAAAAGATAAAAACTGTTTGTTTCAACACTCTTTATTTTTTTAGTTGATGTACAAAGTACTGGGTTTCATTATGAGATTTCCATCCGTGTCTATCACTACGCCTTGCTCTTTGTCCCCACTTCTCTCCCCATTGTTTACCCCTCTTAATTGTCCCCTCCCTTTCCCAAATGGTTCCCTCTGCTTTCTTGTCATATGTGTGCATATGTGTCTATGTTGTTAAATCTAGATTCTGCATGTGAGAGAAAATATAATACTTTGTCTCATGTTTTTCCTCCCTGCTTCCTTTAGGCCTAGGCCCCCTTCTTCCCCTTCTTTCACGCTGTATGTGCGTGAGTCCGTGCGTGTGTGTGTGTGTGTCTAGATTTGGCACATACAAAGGAAGTGTGCAATATTTGTCTCTTTTGTGACTAAGGTGCTGGGATTGATCTTGGGCCCTTGTGCAAGCACTCTCAACCCATTGGCCCATCTTCAGCTCCCAGTATTTGTCTTTCTGAGTCTGGCTTATTTTGCTTAAGATGATGATGCTCTAGTTCCCTCCATTTTCCTGCAAATAATATTATTTATCTCCACTGCAGCCCTCCTAACTGTTGATAAAGTTTTCCTTCATGTTGCACATAGGTGTTTCTGACACACTGTTCTCGGTTCCCAGCCACTCAGCTATTGCTTGGGCTTTGACCACCATGGTTCATTTCCAGGCTTCCCTTTCTGAAGGCTGATTTGACAAACTTTGTGATTTTTTTTCTCTGACTGGAGGCACCTGTATTAACTTGAGGAAGTTCTCCCCTTCTATTCAGTGCAGTCCGTCTTCTGAGCATTTTTCTGCATTTCCTACTACTGAATAACAAGCATCCACATAAACATATAACCACAAACTCAGTGGCTTAGAATGCCATTCAATACTTATCACCCAATTTCTTTGGACCAGGAGTCCAGGTATGGGTTAACTGGGCCCCCAGGGCTGAAATCAGGGTGTTGGCAAGGGCTGTGGTATCATCTGAGGCCCAGTGTTCTCTTTTAAGCTCCATGATGTTTCCCACAATTCTGTCCTTTGAGTTGTGGGACGTTGACCCCACTTTCTTGCTGTTTGTTGGCTGGAGGTGTTCCTGACTTTTTGAAGTTGTCCTCAGGTTTGAGCTACACAGCCTTTACATGACATAGCAGCTAATTTCTTCAAGGACATTGGAGAGTATTTACAGCTGCTTTGAGTCATTCAGAGGCTCACCTGAAAAGGCCAGGCTCACTCAAGGCCTCTTATGAATAAACTCAAAGTCCCTTCACTTTTGCCATACTGACCAGTTGTGAGGGCAACAGCTCATCCTGTTGTTGACAGGTTATGCCTAGTCCACCCTCAAGCAGAGGAGACTGCAGAGTACATACATCAGGGAATGTCAATGTTGGGGCTATTTGGAGATTTCCTCCAGCTCAAGGTTACTGGAGTAACAAAACTGCAGAAGTAACAAGGTTACAGGAAGTAAATTAATTGGGCTAGAGCTTACTTAAACTATTTTTTAACTATTTCTATTAGATAGAAATTCATGATCAAAATACACATATTCTCAAGTATATTTTATTATTTTTAAATGTTTTATTTATTATTTTTATTTTATGTGTATGGGTGTATTGCCTGCACGTATGTGAGTGCACTCGTGTCATTCATTGCCACAGAGGTCAGAAGAGGGCTTCGGATTCCCCTGGAACTGGAGTTAAGGACGGTTTGTAGCTACCACGTGGGTGCTGGGAATTGGACCCAGGTCCTCTGCAAAAGCAGTCAGTGCTCTTAACCGCTGAGCCATCTCTCCAGCCCCTCAAGTATATTTTATAGTAATTTTGTACACATTTCTCCATAAATTTCAAATTTTGCCAAAGTGTGCATGCTGAAAAGTATAAACTAATTCCCCTTGATTTTAGCTGGCAAGGAATTAAAGTTCACATTACAAACAAACAAAAATCATTATCAAAAGGTTGAAAAGTACAGAAATAGCTGATGGAGAGGAAGAGATTGGGGAGTTTGTATAGAGGCAGGAAGAACAAAGCAGTGAAAAGATGATCCTGGTGGTTTCCAAGCCAGCAGTTTTCATACTATGGCTGTGCAATGGGTATTGTCTGAAGTTCTTCACAGATAGTATCTCATTTAGACCTTCTGGTAACTCTGTGCACTATCCCCCACTCCTCCTCAGAGAACACTGAGGTACAGAGAGGTTAAAGAGCTGCTCAATATTCTTCAATGGAAAGTATAACCTGGCTTTGGATTTGACACATACACTTGCAGGCCTTGACCTTCTGTTTTTTGTTTTGTTTTGTTTTTTTAAAGTTCATGAATAATTCTTTTTTTTATTTTTTTAACTTTTACAAAAACTTTATTGAGAATTTCATATATGCATATAAGATGTTTTGATCAAATCCATGCCCACTCCCTCCCCTCCAGCATTCCCCCCTCTGAAGAGGTAACCCTGAAATCTTTTAAGGATTAGACATAAGCTGCCAAATACTTTTGACATTTTTGGTCTTTGGAACTGAGTATGTTGCTAACAGGCCCAAGGACATTTTGACTTTTAGCTCAGAAACTAGCTACATTTCTTTGGGGTCTTTTTACCCTAACTGCCTAGCCAATTCCCACCTTCTCTTCTTATCAAATCATCCTCTGAAGGGGTCACCCAAACTGCCAATAGGGAACAGGGACACAGACCGCTCTAGCTTCTTCCATGCCGAACAGGGATGCAGGATGAGGCATTTGGAGTACCCCTTCAGTGGGTCTATCTAAAAGACTCTCAAATTGCATAACTCTTGTCTCTAAGGGGAAAAGAAAGTCCTTGAATCATGAATAGGAGATGTGAAGGAGAAGTAAAGGCAAGAGTAATTAGCATTACAAGTTCTAGACAGGTAACTAGAAAAAAGTCAGAACAGGGCGACTTTCAAATGTTCATATGAGAGTCCATTGGAGTTTCTTGACAAGGGCTTCCAAAAGCATCCCTCTATTGGGTTCTTTCTCATTTTTCTTTTGTCTTCCAAGGCTGGACTAGTTGGCTGTGAAGAGTGGCTGGATACTCAGGTGAGGGTCCAGTGACCCTGCTTGACACTCCTTTAATGAATGAGCACAACCATCAACAGGCCCAATTGTGACTATGTTTAACGATCAGGCTCAGCCAAAGCCATGATGATGGTAGTTATTTCATGCAGAAGGGATGGCTGTATAGCATCATCTTATTAAAAGGACCTGGAATTTAAAAGGGTTTGTGCTAGGAACCACTTATGAGGGAGAACATACATCGTTTGTTTTTCTGAGTCTGTGTTACTTCACTTAGTATAACAGTTTCTAGAGCCATCCATTTACCTGCAAATATCATTATTTCATCTTTCTTACTGCTGAATAGAACTCCATTGTGTAATTATACATTTTTGTTAACCACTTGTCAGTTGAGGGGCACTTAGGTTGCTTCCATCTCTTAGCTATTGTGAAAAGAGCATCAACAAACATGGTTGTACAAGTGTCTCTACAATAGGATGACCCCTTTGGGTGACCTAACACTGCAACTCAAGGCACTGGAAAGGCAAGAGCAAATGAAACCCAAACCCAGCAGAAGAGAAGAAATAACAAAAATCAGAGCAGAAATTAATGAAATAGAAACAAAGAAAACAATACAAAGACTCACTGAATCTAAGAGCTGGTGCTTTGAAAAAATAAACAAGATAGACAGACCCTTAGCCCAGTTAACCAAAAGAAAGAAAGAGCAAATCCAATTCAATAAAATCCTCCAAATCAACAAAATCAGAGATGAAAGGGGAAATATCACAACAGGCACCTGAAAGATCCAGATCATTGTAAGGGAATATTTAAAAAACCTATATGCTACTAAATCTGAAAGTCTAAAAGAAATGGATGGATATTTAAAATCATGGGAACCTCCAAAGTTAAATCAAGAAGCATCAAAAGCTTAAAAGAACCCGGAACACATGAAGAAATTGAAACAGTAATACAGACACTCCCATCTTGATAAATAAAATAAAAAAAAAACAGCCGAGGACAAGATATATTGAGAGCAAAATTCTATACCCAGTACTATTTAATTTATTCAAAACCGAGTAAAGACACAACCAAAAAAGAAAACTATAGACCCATAACCTTAATGAACATAGATGCAAAAATTCTCAACAAAATACTTGCAAATCGCATACAGACTACACATCAAACAGATCATTCACCATGATCAAGTAGTCTTTATTCCAGAGATGAAGGGACGGTTCAGTATATGCAAGTCAATAAACATCATTAATCATATAAATGGACTCAAAGACAAAGACTACATTGTCATCTCAATAGATGAAGAAAAAGCTTTTGACAAAATTCAGCATGAATTTATGTTCAAAGTCCTAGAGGGAATTGGACTGAAGGGAACATACCTCAACATAATTAAAGCTATATACAAACCCACAGCCAACATTCTAAATGGAGAAAAACTGGAAGCATTCCCATTGAAATCAAGAACCAGACAAGGCTGTCCACTATCCCCACTTCTCTTATGTAGTGTTTGACATTCTTGCTATAGCAAGAAGAACAGAGAAGGAAATTAAAAGGGTACTAATTGGAAAAGAAGAGGTCAAACTATCACTTTTTACAGATGATATACTATACCTGAGAGATCCTAAAATTTCCACCAGAAAACTCCCTAGAACTGATCAACACTTTCAGCATGTGGCAGGTTATAAAATCAATCTACAAAAATCAGTAGCCTTTCTATATACCAATAACAAGCAATTGGAGAAAGAATACACGGAAATGCTCCCATTCACAATTGCTGCCAAAAAATTTTAAAAATCTTGGAATAATTCTGACCAGACACCAAAGATCTCTACAATGAAAAATTTAAATCGTTAAAGAAAGAGATTGAGGAAGACACCAGGAAATGAAAGAGCCTCCCATGCTCATAGATTGGAAGAATTAATATTGTGAAAATGACCATCCTACCAAAAGCAATATATAAATTCCATGCAATCCCAATCAAAATCCCCATGACACACTTCACAGATTAGACAAATCCACCCTTAAATTCATATGGAAGCACAAATACCCTGGATAGCCAAAGCAACCCTGAGCACAAGAGCAACGCTCTCGTATACTATAGAGCCATAGTCATAAAAACAGCATGGTGCTGGCGCAAAAACAGACACATAGATCAATGGAACATCATTGAAGATTCAAACCTGAGTACATGCAATTTCAGCAACCTGATATCTGGCAAAGGTACCAAGAACACACAATGGAGGAAAGACAGCATCTTCAACAAATGGTGCTGGCAAAACTGGATTTCTACCTGTAGAAGAACGAAACTAGATCCTTATCTTTCGCCTTGCATAAAAGTCAGCTCCAAATGGAGCAAAGACCTTAATGTGAAACTGGAATCCCTGAAGCTATTAGAAGAAAATATTGGCAGTAACTTACAGGATATAGGTATAGGAAAGGACTTTCTAAATCAGAAGTTGCTCAGGAATTAAGGTCGGCAATCAATAAGTGGGACCTCATTAAACTAAAAAGCTTCTGTACAGCAAAAGAAACAATCAAAAAAGTGAAGAGAAAA
>NW_008348613.1:1067703-1140411 GCF_000622305.1 Nannospalax galili
TTAGTATCAGAATATATAAAGAACTCAAAAAACAAAGAAGCCAGAAATCAAATGACCCAATTAAAAGATGGGCTAAAGATATAAACAGAGAATTCTTAAAGGAAGAAATAAAGATGGCTAAGAAACTTCTCAAAAAGTGTTCAACATCATTAGCAACTAGGGAAATGCAAATTAAAACCACCCTAAGGTATCACCTTATCCCAATCAGACTGGCTAAGATCAAGAGAACAAATGATAGCAAATGCTGGTGTGGATGTGAGAAAGGGGAATGGTCATTCACAGCTGGTGGGATTGCAAACTCATGCAACACCTACAGAAAACAGTGTGGAGAACTCTTAAAAAACTAAAAGTGAACCTACCATACGACCCAGTTATACCAGGCCTTGACCTTCTATACTGGGCTTTATTGTCTTGCTGGGATGAATTTAGAACCCTCACTCAGGTTGCTGAACATCAGAGACGCCACCAAGCTCCCACCATTTCTTTTCTTTTCTGGTAAGTTTCTTAAATACACAACTCTCCTTAGAGATCAACTTCTTTGGATAGGATTAACTACAGTTTTGTGCAGTGCTGGTAGTAGAGCCTGGGATCTCATGCATGTGAGGAATTTGTGCTCCACTGTTGAGCTATACCTCCAGGTTGGATCAACTATATCTTGATTGTCTTATAACTTGCTACAAGTCAAGTATGTTTTTTTGTTTCACTAACATGATTTTTTTTAATTAAGAAGTATTTCAAAACCAAAATTACAAACATAAAGTCCATCATCAGGGGTCTCCTGATGTCCGGATATTGATTATGGGAACCACAAGACAGAGAGTGTCTGGAGTGACAGGAATAGACCATTAGGCAGACCTACTGGGCACCTCTTGATCCCTGGGGATGGCCTGGAGTACATAAGAGGCCCTGGTCATCCTGGAGTTGCCATGACATTGGCCTGGCCCTGGGTCCTGATTGTATTGCTTTGGGACTGAAACATGTCCCCTGTCTTGTCTTTGAAGCTTTATGTCTGGGTGCAACTTCCTTGGACCTAGTCCCACTGAGGACACGGTTCTTACTCGTCTTCTGTGGTAGTAACTGTCTTTTATCATCATGTAATTTCCCTGGCTGCTCTTTCTGACTTTGCTTTTTTGCTGTAGCTTCTTTTTAACCTTTCCTTTTCTTTGCATCAATCCTCTTGTCTTTGCTAATCTTATGGTTAACTTCTTATCCTGGAAGCTTTATACTACTTTATACTATCTCCACAGTGTCTGCTAGCACTCAGTCTGTCATGCTCCTCTTTCTTAACTAGACATGGGCGTCTTCACATGCTTCTTGGTATTTCTTGGTACATAATGCAACCTCCAGAACATGTCTATCAGTCACAAGAGAAAGGGTCCACTGGGAGCAATTTTGGTTGTGACTGAAACCCAAGAGAATGGGCTTTAGTAGAAACTAATGAACTGACTTGTGTGGATTTTAAGATGTTGGAGGCTTCCCAAAGGGAACTCACTTGGAGATACTGTAGCTAATGGAAGTATTTTTGGCACCAGCACCTCAGGGTGGAAGACTAAGGACTTGTCCCTTGACTTGCCTCTGCTGGGGTTCATTGTACAAGCCAGCTCTCTCTGCCTTCTCCATGTGGCAGAACAGAAAGCCATCAGTAGCTCTAGAACTGTGTCATTTCATCTTGGTCATCCCCACTCTGGAGGGCTTCTTTCACCTGGGATTGGAGCATCCCTCTTAGGGAAAAATTAGGATTCACAGGGCCTGGGAGAGGGGAGGCAGTGCCCTGTGGCTAGCCTAGCCCAGCCCATTCAGAACAGAGATGCTCTGCCTCTGGCTTCTTGGGGAAGGGAAGAGGAGCTCCTCAAAGAAAAGAGGGCCAAGTCTCAGAGGGCATAGAGCTCCGGAAGGACAGAAATCCCTGGCTTCCATATCTGCCATAAGGTGGCAGGGAGGCCTTCAAGTATAACTTGCAATGAGGGCTTCTAACTCTGTTCCCAGGATTAATCTTCACTTGAGTGACAGGATTTAAAAGGTATGGTGAACCAGAGTGTGCACTGTGTAGCATGAGTCAGCAAGATTGTCGATCCCAAATGCATGCAGGGCACCATGAAAATACAAACCCACAAAGTAAACATTAGTGGAAGTGGGACTTTTCTGTTTAGGTAAAGGCAGTCTCATTCTAGGAGAGAGAAAGCCTAGAGAGTGAGAATGAGACTAGGGAGGCACCATGAACCCTGCTTTGACACCCAAGTATTACTGTGTAAGTATGGAACGCCCTTCCTTGAGAGTTCACAGAGCCACATAGAAGGGCCACATGAGTAAACACTGAAGGGTCCCAACATGTTGACAGGGCTGCTTTTCACCCAGTTCAGGCATCTGCAAAAAGAGCCAATAAATTCTGTGCTTCAGTGCTGGATTTTGCTACAATTAGCAACTAAGAGTCTGGAGGTAATTTAATCAGGCAAGAGAGTTGAGGATGGGAAAGGGGGAGAGTACATTTATAAAACAATTCACTAATCTGAATTTGTGGAGAGAGTTCTGGGCTTTTCTCATAGGACCACACCTCAAAAGCTTCCATCTGGGTAAAATCAAGATGAAATATTTGCTGACTGCTTATACCCTAAGGGTGGGATGCTCTTCCTAAGAGCTTCTAAAAGCTTTTCAAGCAAGTTTCTGTCATAAGAAAGACAATAGGATGTTTACAGTTTTCTTTTTCCTTTTTCTTTTTTGGGGTAAGTTTTGGCTGGTGGTAATTCAGAGCCATGCTTTGTAGTGTTTAGGGCATTTTTATACAAACAGTGCAATGCTTGGTCATGTCATGAACTTAGCAAAGAAATAAAATATATCTTTTTAAAAAATTTAGTACGTAAATTTTGGGAACCAGAAAGAATAGGAATCTATGATGAATGTGCATCTGAATCTTTAACGTGGTGCCTTTAGGCGGGGGTTGGGGAGAGTATGGGATGGGGGTGAAATTCAAACACCAGCCTGGAAGAATTATTTCGATTTCCATACAAGAAGTTATTGTAATGAGGTCAGCACTGGTCCTTATGTTATTAGCCAGCCAGTGAGGACACAGGCAAGGTAGAACAGAAATTAATTAGTATTATGGGGGCTTTATAATCTGAAGTATTCAGAAACTTAGAAAAACTAGGTCTGTGTTCTTTAAAAAAAAAGATTATAGAAGAGACCTTATTAAAGCACAGAAGGCTCAGCTATTTAAGATGGTGACATACATAGAGGCAGGAATGTGCAGAGAGAAGCTGAAAGGCAGCCAGGCCCTGAAGGAATTTCAGTGGAATTTCTTCACTGAGAGGAGTAGTTAATAAATAGAGCAGACTTCTAAGGGCAGAAACTAGAGCAGCTATTACAGATCGTTTGTTTTTTTTTTTTTTTTTTTTTTTTACCCCCTTTCTTCTTTAGAGAAGGGAGTGAGAGGAAGTTGAAGAGGAAAATGTTGAAACAAAGAACAGGAAGCTTAGCTGTTCTCCTGGCCACCTCCTCTACAAAAATGCCTCTTCCCAGACATTCAGAATCTTGTATCATCTAATAATCATAAAACCTTCTGTAGAGCTGGCTTCGGGTGCTCATTTTAGATTAATACTGGATATCATTAAAAACCGTGTGTAATATACTTTTCCAAATCTGAAATCCCATTTGTTTTGTCTTGCTGCCAACATTTCCACTTTTTCCATTGCACAGGACAGACAGGGGCTAGAAAATCCTTTTGTGCTGTGCCATTGTCCCCTCCTCCAGCCTTGAATGCAGGGCTCTGCCTTACAGGACAAAGCCCTTTCTGGGACAGTTTTTGTTGTTATTAAGACTGACCTTGGACTTGCTCTGTAGACAAGCCTGGCCTCAACCAACTGTCCTCCTGCCTCCACCTCCCTGGAGCTAGGATCACAGATGTGCACCATCATACCTGGCTTATTGGTACATTTTAATGTAACGGGTGTCTGCTAACACAGGGGTCTGCGGTGCTTGATCAGGTGGGTTGAGATAGCTACTAGCTCCCTATTTACACATTGTTTTATTTTTCATGTTATAAACTGATCACAACAAAGGAACGAGGATGTCCATATCTTTAGCTGAACACATCTGTAATTTTATCAATGTGCAGATGCCCTCTTACTTCACCAGTTAAAATAATTTACTGAGATTGAACTTTGCAATAATGGATAATTAAAAAATTTTCCAACTGATTCATGAGGATAAGACTGTTATCTTGTGTTCCTGTTACTAGTTTAATTTCTGTTCCTCTGACTTGCTATTAAAAGTGAAAGGAATATTTAACCAAAGCCTTGAGATCTCAGAACAGAAGGATTCAGCAGGGCAGCTGCAGAGGTAGCTTCTGTGATAGGCTGTGGTGACAAGTGTGTGGAGTAACCAGAGTTGCAGTATTTTCTGGACCACTTGTCTCATGGTTGTATGTATGTACAGATGCAGATTCCTGGACAGAAAGAGACCTACAGGGGTTTGCAGAGAATTTTGAGACATGTATGTACCCTTGAGGAACGAGATGAGTCCTTTGAAGTAATAGACATGAGAGGAGCTAAGAAGACAGCCTTCTGGGCATTTTCTTTTATTCCAGACCAAATTTTCTAAGGAAAAACAATGGCAGAGGTCCAGTGAGTACCAACCAGAAGGGATCTGGGGCATTGAAGAGACTGTACAGGAGTGAACTGGGTCAGCTGATAGGCAAGAGGGGTTTATGGGAAAGCATGTAGTAAGTAATGAGGGACTAGGATGTAGCACTGTAGTAGGATGCTTAAGCAGCAGAGGACCTGGATTTGATCACCATCACTCTCCCCAAAAGGATGAAGAAAACACTCTAACATTTCAGACTGTCTATTTACTGTTTTGGAGACAAAGTCTCATGTAGCCCAGGATGGCTAGAGATGCAACTCCCTGTGTAGCTGAAACTGTCCTTGGACTGCGAATCCTCCTGACTCCACCTCCCATGTACTGGGATTACAGCATGTACCATCATATCAGTTGTCTACAGTTCTGGAGACTGAACCTTGGGCTTTCTGCATGCTAGGCATGCACTCTACCAATTGGGCGACATCTTAAGTCCCAAATATCATAGCATTTTGTATGCATTAGAGGTTATTGACTGAGAATCTGGGGAACTCAAGAACAGAGCAATTTACTAAAGGCCAGGGAGGTGCCTACAGATTGAAGGAAAGCCTGAAGAGTGAGCCAGACAGAGAAGATAACAGCAGATTCTTGGGCTAGGAGAAGGCATGACACTTTGATCAACAATTCCATAGTCTGTATTCAATGAGAGAGAGGGATTTCTACAAAGGAGTTGATGGTGTATATAAGGGTGTGAAATGGAGTTATAGTCAAAACAAATTACCCCCTAAATCTAAAAAGAACCAAATCAACAGAAGAAAGTCAATCTCAGTATGCAAAAAGTCAGCAGCAGACATCTAATAAGCAAGATACAGCAGTCAGAGGCACAGAGAATCATCAAGAGCTTCATAGGAACAGGAGGAGGGACAGAATTATCAAGGAGATAGATGTTGGGCAGCCAAGTGAAGTCCTGCCTGTCTACTTGGGAAAGATCAGAGGGCTGGTCCCACCCTCTTGACCCAGGATTCTTCCCAGCCTGCAACTGTCTGGACTTTCTGAGGTTCTCTGAGCAGAGGTGCCTTTAGCTGCACATCTTAAGTTCCCTGTCCTCTTCACCTCTGCTCTGGTGACCTCTGTCTGAGACACCGATCAAGCTCTTCCTGGTTTTCTTGCACCACTGGAGTTTTCCCTTCATGTTTCCTTGGGGAATGTTAAACTGCCAGGGGCCTCCATCTTCTTGCTGTAGAAGCAAGAGCAAGAACCCCCAGGCTTCTTAGACGCAGGAGATAAGGTGGCTTAAGGCATCTGGGCCAGCACCACAGTGGCTTAAATGGGTCTTTGTGGAGGAGCCTGGGAATCATCACTATTTATAATGATAGTTTTCTGTGGGGAAATTCTTTGAGTTCCAAACACTCCATTGACTGGTGACCTTTTTGAACACAACTATCCTATCTAGCCTCAGCAGTGGGATAAGATCACTAGCAGTTGTCAGAGCCAAGATGAGAACAGCAAACCAAGCTGGAGCAGGCTGGGGTCAGAAGCCAGGCCCTGGGAGGCAGCTGCGAAAGAGCAGCAGGATGGGACAGGCAGGGGTTAGAAAGCCCCATGTTTGCTGTTTCCAAAAATGCACTCAAGTGGTGACAGTGAGACAAGGAATGGACTTTATCCCCCAACAGTCTTTATCAGATTCCCCAAAACTATCCCAAAGAGTAAGAATTTTAAGGGCAAAACACCATAATATAGACGTTTTTAATTCAAGAAGTATGAGTAAGCATTTTTAGAAAGCTGGCCATTTAAACAGATCTCTGACCCACAGTCTAGGCCAAACAGTGGGGTCGGTCTCTAGTCGGGTACAGCTTCACCTCAATCCTTTCTTACTTTTTTCAGTTTCTTCTTGGCAGCCCCGCCCATGTGGAATGTGTCATTCCTGCCTATGCTGCTATTCTGTTGTGTATTTCTGTTGGTGCTTTCTAATACTTGATATGGAGTGCCCAGGTCTAATACCCTTTCCAAAGTCAGCATGCCAAGTGGTATTTGACCTTGTTGGTTTGGCATTAGCGGAGTTTGGTGGGTTAATAAAGGCTCACTTCCATTCTGAATTAAACAAATATTTTGTTAAGTAGAATGCAGATGGTCAAAAGTTCTTAGTTTCTGCTGGCTTTTGACTGGCTGATGTTTGGATTAATACAAAGAAAACTTGGGCTTGGAGGTATAGCTCCTAACCCTTCCCCTTCTAATTATGGAATGGAAGATCCCTAATGTCAAGAAGTTGTAACACAGAAAATAAAAGAAAAAATCCAGGAGAAACTAGAATGGGAAGTAGCAGGGCAGAGAAACAAAGCCTATGGCAGAATGAGCTGATCTGAAGTACAGGAACGGAAGGCAGGCCACACTGGCACTTGCAGCCATGGTTCTTGAGATTCTCTTCAAACTTTTACGCACAGCACAAACTAGAAAACACATTCCACAACATGGCCCAGGGTCCACATACCTCCATGTGTACTATGTGTATGGAATCTTAAAGTTTCATGAGACAGTTCTTATCTACTGGACTACTTATTTTATTCTGTGCTATTCTTTTCCAGTCCATTCCTCTGTTTCATTCCTCCATTCCATTCCACTCTACCCCACCTCATTCCGTTCCATCCTGTTTTCTTTTAAATGCTCACTGTGGTGTGAATGGACTCTAACACACTCCTGGCTCAAGCCCCAGAGTTTGAAACTTACTGCTTTGGTCTCTCTCTCTCTCTCTCTCTCTCTCTCTCTCTCTCTCTCTCTCTCTGTCTGTCTCTGTCTCTGTCTCTCTCTCTTCCTGTATGTGTCTGTGTATGTCTATGTGTACTTTTGGGTGTGCTCACCCATTCCTACATACACAGAGGTCAGAAATAGACACCAGGTGTCTTCCTCTATTGCTCCTCTCCAGCTTGGTTTTTGAGACAGGCTCTCTCAGTGAACCTGGAGCTTGCTGTGTCAGTTGGGCTGGCTGACTGGAAAGCTCTGGGGAGCCTCTGTCTGTCTTTCCAGCAGTAGGATTACAGATGCGTGCTACAGTGTTAGACCTTTACATGGGTGCTGGTATCTAAACTCAGGTCCTCATACTTGAGCAGCAGCAAGCACTTTACCTCCTGAGCCATCATTCTAGCCATATATATATATATATATATATGTCTTTTTGAGAGGGTCTCCCTGTAACCCCAGCTGTCCTGGAACTCACTATGTAGACCATGCTGGCCTTGAACTCACAGAGTTCTGCCTGCCTCTGCCTCCCAAGAGCTGGGACTACAGGCGTGCGCCACCACGCCTGGCTAGCCCTATCTTTTTTAAAAAAAGAACTATAAAACCTTGTAGTTTTTACATACAACCTGTTGTTCACTCTGGGCTAGAGGGCTGTTCATGAGCTTATCATCTTACCATGGCTACCAAATACAGCTAACTCCTAAGGGTGGTCTGGAGAGAAATGCTAAGGTGCTATGGTTTCTGGCCCATGAGTCAATTATCTTAGAGTTCCAGCTACTGTCAGTGGCTCCCACAGGCCTCCTGTCATGCTTGTTTGCTTCATATACCTGGTTCATAGATTCTAAAATACCCCTTTCCTTCCCTTCTCATTGTTACATGGTAGCAATTACTCAAGTGATTTGTGCACTTTTCTTTTAAAGCCAAGTATGCACTCCTTCATAGGAAATGAAAAGATACATATGCAGTCACAAAGCTTGCCAAGCGACTGATTCACACAGTCCAGACATGTAGGAGGCCTAGGCACTGCATGCTTTCCGAAGAAGATAGTGACGACATGGCATCTCATTTTGAGTAAAGCATAGAACTATCTCTGATGTTTTTCAAACACAGATTCAAAATAAATAACTAGTATTCTCTTTGTCTGAATAAAGACATTGTAAGGATACCCAACTGTTACTGAGGATGCACATTTTAAGATCTGGCACACAGGGATTTACAGCCCACCATCATATATATGGAATCAGATGTTGGCTGCAACTGGAAACTTGTGGCTCTATTTTTAAACTTTCATCTACTTTTCTCATATTTTGATTATCTAATTCAATATATATTATGTAAGGAACTTAGTGCTGTATGAATGGTCTGAATGTCTGCTATTTCATTTATTTTCAACTTCTTCTTTGAGTAGTCCCTTCAACTCATTACATGATTTCTCAACTTGGGAACAAAAACAGGTTGTTCTTCTTATGCATAAAGCATGCATCTGTAGTATTCAAATCTCATGGAGCCAATCAGGTAAATGCCTAAAAAGATTCTTCAGGGTGACAGGAATGAAAAATAAGCTGGGAAACACTCCTGTAACTGAAACCTGCCTATCCTCATTCATGCTAGGCAATTGCTCTACCAGAGAGCTGTGTTCTTGCATCTCGTCTCTTTCAGTATCTAGGGCTGAACAAGGTGTCCTCCTTGGTCCTCATTACTATTCACAAGCTGACCATTCATCCTCAATTTCTTTCCAAAATTCTTTAAATGATTCTTTCTAAAATTTCCACTTCATTTAAAATGCCTTTAAAGCATGAGTCCAATGCACCAGAGAGCTATTGGTGGCCGCTATGGCCAATTCTGCTACAAACATTCATGAATAAATTTTGTGTGGGAAACATTTTTATTTCTGAAAGATTTGTGTGGACAAGTAATTAACTATCTAGCAGTAGAATTTCTGAGTCATGTAGTAAATCTATGTTTAACAATTGAAGAACTTCAGAATGCTTCCCAACTTAGCTGCAACATTTTACAAATTCCCACCAACAACAGATGAAGGTTTCACCTTCTCTATAACCTATTCAATATTGTTTTTGTCTTTTTATTATAATCATGCCAGTGGGCAAGAAATGCTATCTCATTATGGTTGATTTATACACTCCATTATAGCTAGTGATAGTGAACACTTTCATTATTCTATTAGAGAAATGTCTTTTCATACCCTTTGCCCACTTTTTAATTGGGTTATTTGCTCTTTTAAATTTGTAGGAATTATTTATGTATTATAGACACAAGTCCTTTAGCAGATACATGACTTGTAATTATTTGCTTGCATACCATGAATTGCCAATTCGTGATAGCATTGTTTGAATCACAGGAGTATTAATTTTGAAAAAAGTATTAATTTTGATGAGGCCTACTAGCTTTCCTACTTTGTTTAACCAATACAATATACATCCATGTTTCCTTTTGGGAGTGCTGTGCAATGCCTGTTGAGGTCAAAAGGGGGCATCAGATTCCCCTGGAACTGTAGTTACAGATGGTTGTTAGCTGTCATGTGGGTGCTGGGAATCAAACCTGGGTTCTCTTCAAGAACAGCCAGTACTCTTAACTGCTGAGCCATCTCTCCAGCCCCAAGTTCTATAATTTTTGATCCCATTGAAGTTAATTATTTCATATGGAATGAGGTAAGGCCCCCACTTCATTCTTTTGCATGCAGATATTTAGTTGTCTAAACATCATTTATAGAAAAGACATTAGAATTGTTTTTGCACTCTAGTCAAAAATCAATTGGTCAAAGAGGTAAACATTATTTCTAGAGTCTCAGTTTTATTCCATTAACTTATTTGTCTATGCTTATGCAAGTATTGCACTGTTTTAGAAGTTTTAAACTTAGGATATATAATTCCTCCAACTTTCTTGGTTTTTTTCCCAATATTGTTTTGATTATTATATGTCTCTTAGATTTTCATATGACTTTTAGTATCAACTAATGCAATTCTGAAAAGAAACTGGCTGAGGTTTTTCCAAGTACTGCATTCAATCTGTAGTTTGAGGATTATCACCATGGTAACAACATTAAGTCCATGAACATAGAACATCTTTTCACTTATTGAAAGCTCTGATATAAAAAAGTGCTCTTTAGTTTTCAGAGTATAAGTTTTAAACTTATTTTAGTAGATATATTCCCAAATAATTTATTGTTCTTAGTGCTGCCTTAAAAGGAATTAGTTCCTGAATTTCATTTTTAGTTCATTAACTACTTGTATATAGAAATGCAACTGATTGTTGCATATTGATAATAAATGCTGCAACCTTGCAAAACACTAATTCTAATAGATTTTTGTGGATTCATCACGTTTTTTACATATCAGATGATCCTCGAGCAAGACCATGTTATCCTCAAATAAAAGACAATTTCCCTGCTTTCTTTCTAATCAGAATGCCTTCTACCTTTCTATTTGATTGCCTTGGTTACAACCAGAGCACTGATTAAAATTATCGAGAGTATGTATTTTTGTTGTTTTTATTTCTTATTTTAGAGGGAAACCTTTCAATCTTTTACCTTTGTTACATTAGCGCTCTCTCTCTCTCTCTCTCTCTCTCTCTCTCTCTCTCTCTGTGTTTAATCAGGTTGAGTATTTCCCATCTAGTATTGTAGAAAGTGTTTTTAATGAGGAAATACTGTTGAATTTTGTCAAATGCCTCTTATGCATCTTTCAAAAGGATCATGTATTGCTTTTGCTTTTTGTTTCATTGTTATGGTATACTATATTAATTGACCTTTGGTTTTTTGGTTTTGTTTTTTTTGTTTTTTTTTTTTGTTTTTTTGTTTTTTTTTTTTTCAGTTCTGGGTATCAAATCCTGAACCTTGTCCTAGAAAAGTATTCTTTATCACTGAGCTATATCCCTAGTCCTGGAATTTCAGGTGTTAAAGCACATTTACATTCTTGTTACAAATCACTGTTAGCTATGGTGTGTGATACTTCTAATTTGTTGCTGTATTCAGATGGGTGGTATGTTGTGGAGGATTTTATGTCCACATTCATGAAAGATATTGGTCTATGCTTTTTATGTTTTGTTGTTTCTATTGTTTTCCTATTTGCGCCCCATGTCTTCTGTAATTCTCTCCTTCTCCTTCCCTTTGTCCCTCCCTCTCTTTCTTTTCTCTGTCCTCACTCCTCCTTACTTCTCTCTCTCTTTATCTCTCTCACCTTTATTCTTTTTACTTTGAGCTTAGTTTGCTCTCCCTCCCCAGTGTCTTCAAGTAGAAAGTTAAGTTACTGGTTTGAATTCTTTTTCAGGATAAATGTTTCTGACCATATCTTTCCCTCTGAGCATTGCTTACCTGCATCACATACATTTTTTGGTGTGTAGTGTCCTGAAGTTCAGTCATCTCAAAGTATTTTCTACATGATTTTCTATGAAATTTACTCTACAATTTCTTTTTGAACTATTGATTATGTAGGTCTTTATTATTTAATTTACACATATTGTGGATTTTCATGTTTCTTTGTTATTGATTTTTAGTTTCACAGCATAATAGTTGAAGGACATTTTTACATAATTTTAATCCTTTTAACTATGTTAAGGCTTTTCCTGTAGCTTCATATGTAATCTATTCTGGAGTAGTGCCAATCATAAGTCTAAAAACTACAATCCCAAGTGTTATAATACAGAATATTGAAAACCCCAAACACCAAAAAATTCAAGTTCTAAAATTACTAAAGTTAAAATTTTCTATAGTCCCAAATCACAATCTCCAAAGCTTAAAACTCTGAATTTTGAAAACCCCTATTGGGGGAGTGAAAAGTCTTGTGGGACTGACAGAAGTCACACTCTAGAACGGATTGATGTGTTGCTGGTTGTATGCCACGGAGTTGCATCATATTAGTGAAATGAACATCTAGAAACCAGGTAAAGCATTATTTGGGGTGTGCGTGAGGGTGTTTCCAAAAGAGATTATGTGTGAGCCTAAATGGACTAGGTGGAGGAAATCTGCAAAGGATAAAATGAATGTGAATGGATTCCAAAAGAAAAGAGTGTCTATTCATCATGGCCAAGACTTCAAAACACACAATGATGGTGAAGATTAGCCTGCTCGTCCAGATTACCTGTTATGCAACTGTCTCAATCTCTGACTATAATGTATTCTTTTTTTCTGTGTCCAAATATTTTCTCAGGTATTTTTTCCTCAGATTTTTAAAATTTCCCCACTTTATTTATTTATATACTTATTTAAAATTTTGGCACTCCTGGGCATTGAACCCAGGGCCTTACATATGCTTGTCAGGTACTCTGCCACTGAGCTACATCCGCAGCCCTCCCTGCATTATCTTAAATCCACGGCATTGTGTTTTACAATTTGTTATACCATGCTTTTTGTTTCAGAATTATAAATTGTTTGAAGACATTTAAAAACTTCTGATTCATTTTATGCATTATTTGCAAATTTGACTCGATAAAAGTATATTATCACAGTGTTGAACTTATGTGTAATCATTGAGAGTTCATGTAAAAACACTGGAAGTTCCATAACAAATGAATGCATTCCCTTTCTACACATCTGTGTACCTGAAAGATAGTTTCTCAAGACCCTAGCTCTTTGGGTGACCGTACAGGCACTGGTGACCTATTGTGGTTTTTGAATAATCTTGTGAAAACATTTAGACTTCTGTTATGGTGTTTACATGACAACAGTTTAAAAGGTGCATGCAAGCAGTTACCAACCACAAAAATAAGCATGCATACATTTAGATTTTTGATCTATTTCTTTATGAATATGATCTGTTTGGTCATAACTACTGTATCTCTGTGACAGTTATGGATATATCTGGGTGTTTATGTTTGCAAAGAACATATTGCTTTTGCTCATTTTATTGTACAAAGTCATCTGTGAAGTGTTCTGTCATGTTTTCAAATACATTCTCTTTAAAAAATATAGAGGGGTGTGTGTGTGTGTGTGTGTGTGTGTGTGTGTGTGTTAGTTGGGATCAAACCTAGAGTGTTGTACATACTAGGCAAACACTTAACCACTGAGCTATATTCCTAGCCCCAACTCACTGTCTTTTAAAGAATTACTTTGAATTAATTTCCTATGATGATTATTGTTTTTTGGATTTTGACTTTTCAAGGTTTTTAGACTTTAGGAATTTTGTTTGTTTTATATTTCAACATTTTTAATTGTGGTTTTTGGTTGATTTTCTTATGGTGCTTGGGATTGAACTCAGGGTCTTGCATAGGCTAAGAAAGCACTCTATTTATGAGTTGCATCCTCAGCTAGATTATGGACTTTGGGACTATGTCCTTCGGGATTATGTTGTAAACTCATCTTAGAGAAAGTGCCACATGCACTTGTGAAGAATGTGATAGTGTTGTTGGGGAATGTCCAATAAGATCCACTAGGTCAGGATAGTTTACAGCATTGTTCAAATCTTCTATTTTCTTGAAAATTTCTCACTGTATTTTAAATATGTTTTTGGAAATAGGATACTGAAGCCAGATACTGTTGTTGAATTGTCTCTTTTGGTTCTTGCCACATTAATTTGGGGCAGTGTGGGGGTATATATATAGTATAGCTCTTTTAGTTTCACAATGATTTGACCCTTAGAAACTACAGTTTCTCTTTGATATACAGCAGCAGTTTTTCTTAGTTTGTTTTATCTGGTATTAGCATATCTGTCCATATTTGTAATGGTTGCTGTTTGCACAGTCTATCTTTTCTAGCATTTTACTTTACCTTTGAATTTAATATCTCTCCTGCTAACAGTTAAATATTTGAAAATCCATACTGATAAACTCTACCTTTTAATTGGACACTGAGTCCATTCACATATATTACTATCTATATAGGTGGATCTGCTTTTCTATCATTACCCTTTGTTTTATACATGTCTCATATCTTTTTGGTGTTTCTCTCTTTTTCCTTTAATAAGTTCTTTGTCATTAAGTGAATATTTTCTAGTGTAACATTTTAATTACATTAGCAATTCTTCCAAAATATATTTTGAGTTATTCTCTTGGTGTTACTCTTGGGATCACCATATACAGATTACTCTCTGCCTCTCTTTTCAATTGTATAGCATTTCTAAACCACATTAGGGTTATGCCTTGATAAAGAGACAGTCAGATGCTTAGCACTCATAAGGCCAAGCATGGACCAGAATTCCCAAGTACCCCTTCCTTCAGATCTCTCTCAAAACTGTGCTCCCCAGCAAGGGCTTTGCTCATTAAAAAAAAAAAAAAAAATTGAAACAACATCTCCAGCATGAAATGGGGAAGAAGTCAGATCCCACCCTCATCTTGTCAGAGAATCTTGCCCTTTGATCCCTAGACCTAGAATATCACATGCACAACAACAAACATATTTCATTCATTGTTTGCAATGAGAAAAAAATCAGTACTTTCAGGTCTTTGATGTTTAAAGCATGCATATGCACATTTGTACATGATCTTGCACTATCCTGGGTGGAGAACAAGAAGGAGCCTGAGGAATTAACATCATATGCCTGCGTCACAAGAAGAGCACAGGGCTCCATGAGCTTGTTTGCAAGGTTGGGTAAAAGTCTTTAGTCCACATTAGGTTCATATTGTAACAGTCACTCCTACAGTTCCCTCTTCTTTGTTTTATAGATGAAGAAGCATGTCCATAGTGTAAAAGAAGGTATTCCTAGAAAAAGTCATTCTCACAGTTCACCAAAATTTTTGGTGTTGTTTCATTTATTTATTTTATATATAAAAGATACATGTCCATTAGGGTGCTCATTGGTGGTAGGCTGCTTAGGGTATAGTGCATTAGAGAAGCAGCATAAATCAGAATGACATAATCTTGGGTAATTCTCTGGAAGAAGTGGCACAGTCAGGGTAGCACTTCGAGGAGAAAGCACATAAACAGAACATCTACTCGTGCACTTGAAATTCAGGAAAGCCTCTCCTGTTTCCAGATTGTTTTTGTCTGGCATGGCTTTACCAGTCACACTGTGCTCCAGAGAGGTCGGTTGGAGAAACCCCATATGCGGAGCCTCAGTTCCAATTAATCAGAGGAACCAAATCCAGTTATTAGTTGGCTCTTAAGGGTATTTATATAAAACCATGGGTTTTTGTAAAACTTATTTAAGTTGCTTTTTCAGCAGATGTTAGGAGGAAAAATTGAGAGGAACAATTAAAAAATTTAAAGCATAAGTTGTTTTTAAAAGACTTAAGGTATAATTGACTTTAGCAATTTGTTTCTGAGCAGTTACTGCTTTCTTCCCTTCTTTGTTTATGTATTTAATTTTTGAAGAATAAATCATTTAATTATGGCTTGTCTTTGAGGGTTATATAGGGGATGCCACAAGAGACATGGACTTCCCAAAGTTGGCAAAAGAGATAAAAGTTTTAGATACTGTTTTATCTACAGCAGGACAACTGTATGTTTTGATTTATTTTGGGACCCCCAATTCAGAGAAAGCAATTAATAAATGTCTTCAAATAGGTCGAGCACATTTATGTGTTTGAGCAGTAGCCAAGATGAAATCTGAAAAATATTAATTTAAACATGAACAAATTTAAAATAATCAAAGGAATTTATGTGGGTTATTTCCATTTACCAAAATTCATTTAGGTTAAACACCTGAAGGGTTGATTTCTCTCAAGATGATGATGCCCAATGATTGGTAGTCAGGATTAGGTTGGACATTTTGTTGTACCTGTATCTGTGATTATTGAAAAGGAATAACTAGGCAATTAGCCTGACAGTTTCCTCCTGGATGGAGGCCAGGTAATTCTGCATGGGACCAAATGCTTCAAAATAACAACAGGATGAGTTTGTTTGTGAAGAAGGTTTTGAATATAGGTAAATATTGATAACAGAAAGGAGTCTGAGGAATGAGGGGAGGTGGTTTGAGACAGCAATGGAGTGGCTTGAGCCAGTTCACAAACTGAAGAGTTTATTAGGGAAATTGTTTGAAGCAAAAAGAGTAGCTAAAAGTTCTGTCCACTTAGGTGATAGTTGCTCTGGGGTTTACAAGAGACTGCCACATTTCAGTGCCATGTAATACTTCCTTTGCTTGGTTTCTTATCTCCATATGAAAAAAATATTGCTAGTGCATTAAGAATGAGATGTATATTTATGGAAGAAAATATATGAATAAGAAGTAATGGAATTCAACATGGAAGGAAGTGTAAAGAAGCTTACCTTAAAAAAAAAAAACAGCAAAATTTATATGCCATTCTACTGAGGTCTATAAAAGAAAGTTGAAATTATCTTGAGATTTGGAGGCATAAATAATATTAAGATCTTGTCTGGTAAGTTGAGTGGCTCTGTTTTAGCCCTGTTAATAAAAGCAATTAATTCTTTGTGATTTGAGGTAAAATAGTTTTTGTTTAGTTTAACTGGGGATAAATAACCATTCTAAAATTTTGTAAGGGAAAGGGGAGTTCTGGAAACATAAGCAGTCATCTACACAAGTTCTTTGTTCTAAATTCAGCCTCTTGCTGTATTTGCTCCTATGCAAGAAGGGCCAGAGAGGTGCCACAATGTGCAGGATGGATTTAAATGAACGTCTTCTTAGAGAAGCAAAAGTGTGAGAGAGAGCCACAGTGGGAATTCTGAGGGAAGGCTGAAGCCAGTTGATATCATCTAAAGCTGTCGAAGAGAAATTAATGTTATGTTTTTTGAACCAGCAATTGCAATGTATGAGGTGTAAAGAGAAATAAGTGACAATATATCCAAGGTAGTTATATGGAACATAACTATCTGAATTTTGTCTGGGTCTAGCTGTAAATAAAATTTCTTAAATGAAGCCTGCAGAACTTTCAAAAAAGTCAGATTCATATCTTTAATAGAGGTTAATAAGAAATTATCTGTAATGAAGTATGCAAATATTGGGAAATTTTTGCATAAGGTGTTTTGCCTTATTAATCCAATATTGACAGAAGGTGGGGCTATTGATCATGTTTTGGGGGAGAATTTTTCACTTAAAAATGAAACCTAGGTGCCTAGTTATTGAAAGTAGGCATAGAAACAAAAATATTTAAAAAATAAAATCTTTTAAATCAATAACAATAATATGCTAGATTTTAAGCCCAAGCTATATTTAGTAAGTAATATGCCTTGAGTTGGGTTACATGTTTTTTTTTTAATTTTACACAAACTTTATTGAGAATTTTATACATGCACATAAGGTATTTTGATCAAATCCATGCCCACTCCCTCCCCTCCAACACCTCCCATACCTCCCCATGACTTTTTTCTTTTCTTTTCTTTTTCTGCCTTCTTTCATTTATTTATTTTTATGGGGCTTTTGGCTACTCTAACATTCCCCCCTCTGAAGAGGTAACCCTAAAATATTTTAGGGATTATGGCAAGAGAGTAACTCCAGGTATGGTTACTGAACATACAGAAGGTCAATTACATCAGTCTGGTACTGATGTAATATTTAGAAAAAACTAGATGCTCTTAAATAAACCTTTGTCAGACAAATATTTTGTTTTTTAAGCCAATTTTTACAATAGCAAGGTTATATTAATAACTTCGTTGCTTTAACTAGAGGTTCAATTCAATTTTGACTAGAAATTTCAAGGTTTTATATATATACACATATATATGTATATACTCTTTAAGTTTTATCTTTTAAGTATCTAAAATACCTTACTCAAATCTTCATACCAAAAGCCACTTTTAGTTCTCTTTTCCTTTCTTGAAACATCCAGCCATCTTAATCTTCATATATAAACCTTTCTTTACTAAATATATTTTAATTATTACATCTTTCTAACATTCTCTCTTACTGGTTATTTCAATATCATGACAAATTAATTAACAGATACATTTCCCATCTGTTGAGAGGAGGTACTAAGCAGTGTCTACCTACTTCTCATAATTTTCTAATGACAAACTAATATTTGACTCCGCCAAAGTGAAGAATAAGTCAAGTGTGCCAAATATATTAAAGCTGGAAATTATTAGAATAGCTGAGAATAAGCCATAACAAAAATTTGACCAGTATAATCTGAATCAATAACATCTGAACAAATACAACATTTTCATAGTTCAATCTGAGTTGCCTAAGATTAAACCAAAGCTTTTTAAAAAGAGGTTCTAACAAATCTGTGGAGATTTTTAAATTATTCCTATACATATAAAATGATATCAGTTATCCTAGGGCTAAGGAGGGGGCTGGCCTGCCTCTTCTTAGTCTGTGGCAAGCCTATGGGTGGCTCCATTTCTCCTGTAGACTGAGAGACAAACTTTAGAGGAAGGTTTCCACCTAGGTACATTGTTAGTGGCAAGATAGACCATCCCACAATCTATTTTTACTCTAAACATCTTCATGTGATAAGTATTAGAAACCTCTGTTGGAAATATTTTATCCATTGGCTGTTCTCAAGGGTGTAATGCTTTTACTATAAGGCTGTTTTGTTTTTCTCCTCTTGGTCACTGAGTCAGGGGCCAGCATAACTCAGGAGTTTTTGAAGGACATTTTGAGATGAACATGCTTGGATATGACCTGGGAGAGCCAAATCCCATCTCCAGAGCCTGTTTCTTTGTGTGTTCAAACAGCACACCACAATTTAACAATATTTGTAATAAGTATTTGTTTCTCAAGAAAAATGAATCTGTTGGATCTTGTCTTGGGAATGGGGAGTGACAAAAGTCAGAACATTTTATTTCAATGGGTTGCTCTTTGATAGCTTATACCCACAATTAGTTAGGTTGTGTCTGTAAATACAAGGAGACAATCTGAAACACTTAAGTATTCCCTCTCCTATGCTGACATTTCCCTTTAGAGGCCATTTTTATTCTCCACTTTAAGTCAAGGCTTGAATGCAGAAAGCCTTTTTTCTTTGGTTGTACTGTAAAGTCCACACTCAAATACAGATCCTGTGACCTCCCGACAGCCTCACAAAATAGTGCCTCTTGGTGTTCTCAGCTTATATATCCTTTGCCCCTTCTCCGACATGCAGCTGAGGTTGACTGACTGGGTCAACTGACTCCCCCCCTTCACTCCTTGATGAGCACTGGAAGACAGTGTGACTATAGCTTGCTGGCATAGTGATTGGAGGACACTTCCAGTTAACACTCCACCCCTTCCTCTGGCTCTAATATTCTTCCCTCCAACCTCTTCTGCAAAAGTCCCTGAGCCTTGGAGGGTTTGGTAGGTGTGGGGTGATCTTCCTCTCATTGTGGCAAGGCACTGAACTTTTGGGTCTCTGCATTACCTGTTTTCCATGGACTATTGACCAGATTCAGTGGGATTCCATCTATTATAAAACCACACACAGCAAAAAGCAAGAACACCTAAACAGTGGCTGATATAATAACCTATGGGTGTAAACCCAAATGCTTGGTCGGTGCTTTAGTAGGTGCATCATTTCCATCTAGCAAAGTGATTGCAGTGATTTCCCATTGGGGCCTATATTCTGCCCTGCCACATGGGGTTGGCTGGGTCTACAGTACCAGATGTGTGTTCCACCCCTAGGAGTGGGCATTATATAGAATCGAAAATTTGCTGGTTATACATACACTAAACGCTCTGCTATTACACCAACAGGAACATCTTGTTTGGTATGTTGGTAGTGCAACATGTGGGGTCTGTTGTTGAGGAGAATTATAGAGGACTATTTTCCCCCAGTCATCTGCGTGTTGCCTTTTGGCACCATGAAATCCACCCATCCAGTGGCAGGGAATTTCCAGCTTAGTCCAAAGAGTCATGCAGTGTTTTCAACAATAGGGTTTTTCCATCCACTTGACTTTTTAACACACTATGACCTTAATGAATTTTTTCTTAATTTTACATTTTTCTCCATGGATAATCTGATTCTGTCTGTGCAGGACTCACCATTATTTCAGGAGTAAATATTGGCCTTGCATGCATTAGGAAAGTCAGATAATTTCTAATTATTTTAAGTTAAGGAGGGTCTTGGCTCCTTTGTGAGTTAAACTGTTAAAATCCCCTTAAACAGTCCCATTGATCCCCTTTTTAAATTTATAATTTGTTGGTAGGCTTAATAGTGCTCAGGGTGAGTTCCTCTTTAAAGGAAGTCTATCAGTATAACTCTCTGGATTAGAAAAGCCACATTTTAATTTACTATGTGTAACCTTGAATTAAACATAATTTAGAGAACTTGGAAGACAGAACAGAGTAACACCTAAAAGAACTTGGGAAAAAAGATGACTTTCAAAATGCTTACTCTGTTTAACTAATCTAAATTATTTTAACTGGAAAGTGAATTCAAATGCAGCATGATTACAAAGAAACAAAACAAGGAGCTACCTAAGGAGTCCTGAGGAAGGAAAGGATACTCTTTAAAAAATAGAGCTGGAGAGGCAGGGCAGAAAAAGCTGGCATTACTAGTCTCTGCAGCTGCCAGAGCCAGGTACCCAACTTATCTAAGCTAGTTTCTTCCACTGCCTTTTGCTCTGGGGGAAGAATGAATATGCAGAGGCGGTCCATGAATTTCAGCAAGTGGGAATTTCTTTGGAAGTACCCTCTTCTTCTCTTGATAATGATTTATATCGACTTTAATTTGGTTTCAAATAATTAAATGCTTTAACTGAACTGTTTCTAAGCAATAGCTTAATTGGTCACCATTTTAAACCCAAGATTTTGAGTTAGTTTCCATGGTTGGGATACCAGGGAAAATATTTCTGAATAACACTTAAATGTTCACCAATTTGCTTTGATGATACTTCAGTTCCAATTCTTTTAAGTAAATTCATTAATCTGACATGCATGTGCACAGGATTCAGGACATAAAGAGATCCTTACAGTGAAAGCAGAAAGGTGAAAATGTAAGTGAAACCTTTGAGCACAGTTTCTTGCAGTTTCTGCCCTGTGAAGGAGAGAAAAACAAAAAGTGAATACAAATTTGTTAAAGCATGCTGCAAGCTGTCAGGTGAGCCTTATTCTTATTGCCATCTTCCACTCACCCTCGTGTAGGACTGGGAACATCCAGTAATTCCTTTCTCCTTGGGGCTACTCCAGGCACCCGTGAGTCAGTGGTTCAGTGTATCACCAGCGCTTTGTATTCAATATCATACAACTTACAATGTATGACTGGGATGTCCTATATTTCCCTTTGTCCTTGGGATTTCTTGGGCTGCTGATCTGTAGGTGTGGAATAAAGAGGTTCTTCCTCACACAGAGCACCAAAATGCGGCATTTTAAAGTCACATTACAGGTATGCCTTAATAAAGAGACAATTGGACTCATCATTTGTAAGGCCAAGTGTGCGCCTGCACTGTTGAGCACCTGTTCCTTTAGATCTCTCTCAGAACTGTGCTCCCCAGCAAAGGCTTTGCTCCTTCCTTATTGAAACAGCATCTCCAGCATGAAAGGGTGAAATAGAAGTCAGATATCTCTTATTCTATCAGAGAATCTTTCCCTTTGATCACTAGGCCTAGAATATCACACACACACACACACACACACAAACACACACACACACATCAACAGATTTCTTTTGTTATTTGCAATGAGAAAAGCAAGCTGCTTTCAGGCTTTGGTATGTAAAGCATGCATGTGCGCATTCATACATTTTCTCACACTGTCTTAGGTGGAAAGTGAGAAGGGGCCTGAATGATCAATGTTAAATACCTAGGTCACAAGTGATCATTTTCATTATAAACCATAACTTTTTGGTTGCAAGGTTAGGTAAAAGTCTTTAGTCCAGATTATGTCCATGTTGTGAAAGTAACAATGGGCTTTTATGTCTACCCCACTAATGAAAGTACTCATTGAAGAAACAGATCATAAATCCAGTAACAGATTTTCAGTGTTTGTTTTACTCAGCTAGCATTTGATCCTGTTAATTTCTCTATTTTAAATCTCTTCTCATGTGCTTTCCAGGACATTGTTTTCTCATCTTATGTAACTACTACTTACTCTATTTTGTCTTAGATCATAATTTATTTTCATTCTTCAAATATCAAGTATTGCAATGGCCCAGGTCTTGGGCTGAATCTCTTTTTGTCTCTACTGTCACTCATTAGTTATTCCAGTTCACTTGGTTCTATAACTCTTGTTTGGTCTGAACTTGAAACTCCATGACCAATTGCCTTCTTAACATTCCCACTTGATGCTTAGTAGGCACCTATATTTTAAGATGTTCAGAAACAAACTGTGAGACCCAATATACTCTAGTTTCCCTATCACAATAAGTAAATCTTCAATTTTTTTAATGGATGATCAGGCCAAAAACCTTAGATATACCCTTGCCTCATTCCTCTCTCACACTCACCTCACCCAGTGTATTAGCAAATCTTGTCATCTGTCTACTTTCAGATTTATCTTCAGTTTAAATACTTTTGCAATGACTACTGCTTTAATATAATCCAGTGTGTTCCTCAATCTGGACTTCTGCAAGTACTGCCTTTCCCCATTTGCTCCTACGATGTATTCACACGGCAACCAGTACAATGTTTTCAGAAGGATTATTTAGTTCTTCATGGAACGTCTTGGTGCTATCATAACAACCTATATTACCTATAATGTACTTATCTATTGTTGCATGACAAGTTATCCCCAAATAGTAGCTTTAAACAAGTCACAAAAAATTCATTTTCTCCAGACTTTCTTTGGGTTAGGAAATAAAAATATCAGTATCATAGATGCCTCTAGCTTAGAACTTTAAAATATATATATTATTGTGCCCTTACATACATTCAGGCAATATACTCATACACATAAAAATAAATAAATAAAAATTCTTTTAAAAAATTGTGAAATGAATAGCCTCTAAAACAGAATTTTAAAAAATATATTATTTAGTTTTAAAGACACTTATTTGAATTTTTAATTTTTTATTGAATTTTTGTGTATTTCATACAGAACATCTTAATCATCTTTGTACCCCCTTCTCCACTGGCACCCTCCTATAGCTCCTCCTGCTGGAATTCATACATTCTGTTATTTTGTGTTAAGACCTATCATGTCAAGCTAATGTCCCCAGATGTCCCTCAGTGCAAGTTCAACCACTGAGGTCTAGTCAGCCTATTTCCCCTTTAAGATAGGCTCTTCCTCACCCAGAAGTAATCAACTGGCAATAATTCTTTGACTAAGATTGGAGCCTGCTGTCCATTTACACAGTTCTGTGCTGGGTTTTGGTCTGCTTGAGTTTGCATGGGTTTTGTGCATGCTGACACCATTGTTATAGGTTCATATGAAAATGGTTCCCAGGAGTCTGTAGGACTCTATTTCTGTAAGCACCTCCTCCCTGTGCTCTTACAATCTTTCCACCCCACTCCACAATAGTCTCTGAGCTCTGGGTGGGTGGATTTTAATATAGAAGCCCTGTCTAAGGATCTGCACTTTGTAGACTCTTACTCTAGGTTTTGGCCATTTGTGAGCTTTCTTGTTCCTGGCCCTCTGATTCATGAGGGAACTTCATTGATGAAAACTGAAAGATGCATTAGTGTTGTCTTTCTCCCTTGTTATGTGTTCTATGAGCCATCGATGTAGAGATTGCATCCAAAGTGTGCCACTTAGACTTGGGCAATTCACAGACAATTCCTGTGTTTGACCAGTTGTGGAGCTCTATAATACTCTCTGTTGAGAAAGAAGCTTCTCTGATGGGTGGTAGCTGAGGTACTTGTCTGTAAACTTAAGGATTCATATTTTGCACATAGTTACATTTGTCTAGGGATGTGACAGCCTTGGGGTTTTCTCTAAGGTCTATGACCTCTCCAGCCATGTGTGTTTGGCTGTGTTTATAGTGCCACTACCGCACATGAGTTTTCTCCCATTGAGTGGGCTTTTAGTCCAATAAGGTAGCTGTTGATTACCCCCAAGATAAAAGTGCCCCTACTACCCTAATATAGTTTGCTGTACTGGTCATTGCTGTGGTTATTAGGCCTGAAATCTGGGGTTGGACCATCAATTGATGTTTTCCCTTAACAATTTGCATACTTTTTCTGAGGCTGGGGCTGTGGTCACCAGAGCTCCTGACTGAAAATGGAAGATTCACTTCTAAGGAGGTTGACTCTCAAACCTGGAGGGTGAGTGCTAGTTCTTGGTGGGAGCCTCACTTCTTTCTGTTTCTTTTAATGGTTGCTTGAGTGTCTTTACAGTGTGGTATTTAGCTTCCTTTGGAATATGAATGATACTTCAAGAGAATGAGAAGGTAGATGTCCACTTTAATAACATAATGTTGGAAGTCATATAGCACTACCTTTTGCCATGTTCACAAACCAAGTCCTTAAGTCAGGCCCACAGTTCAGGGGGAAAAACCCCTTTAAAAAAAAAGGGCTTTTAACAAATGTAAAACCACCACAGTTTATTCCTTAGATACTTTTCTGGTCTAATTTCTTCAAGCTGCTTCTCGCATACTTAACTACATCACATTTGCCTTTACTGTTCCAAAAACGTGGCATGCATGTCCTTACTTAAGGGCCTGTAGGTTCACTCTGCCTGGAAAGGCTTTCCTGCAGATAATCACACAGCTCAGTTGTCTCTAGCATCCTTGTTCAAATATCACATTGTCTCAGAGCTTTCCTGTTCACTGTAGTGATGGCAGTATGTCCCCTTCCAGCTGTCGTCATCTGCTTTACAGTGACTTCTTTCCTTCATAACTTATATGGCTACCCAACAAGATATGTATATTTTTATTGGATTACTGTCTTTCTTATGTGTTGCTTCCTCTGCTTTCAGTGTCAAAGTTCCTGAGAGCAGGGATTTGGTATGTTTAGTTCATTTCTGTAACTCCAGTACCTTGAATATTTCCCTGACACACTACTGATTATTGATGCTTTTAAAAAGAAGAATGACACATGAAACTAATCTATTCATTTTGGAATAATGATATGTCTACCATATATGCAGGGAAATTTTTAGGGGAATCTATTCTCAAGAAAGCAATTTGGAAGGAATAACCATGTAGGTGACTTTGCTACCAACTTTTTTCTTCAATTTGAATGTTGTCTTTCTTCTCATATATGTACAAAACATTTATTGAAAATTATAGTTATGGGGGCTGGAGAGGTTGCTCAGTGGTTAAGAGCACTGACTGCTCTTGCAGATGACCCAGGTTCAATTCCCAGCACCCACATGGTGGCTATGAACCATCCTTCACTCTAGTTCCAGGGGAATCCAAAGCCCTCTCCTGACCTCTGCGGCATTGCATGACACAGGTGCACTCACATACGTGCAGGCAATACACTCATATACATAAAATAAAAATAATAAATAAATTATTAAAATTATAGTTATAAACCTTTGAATAACTTTAAAAATATTATTTGGCTACTTGATCCAATTTATTATTATGAATTCATATATTCTCCAGTGGCTTTGAGACGTCTATTAAATTGTAGTAGTCCAGAAAATCATGTTACACGTGCATGAGGTATTTCATGCCTGAGAGTTTACTTTCTTCCCATAAGCTTTCTTTGGAGAATAACATTGATAGAGAAGACAAAGTGGATTCGCTCCCAACATTTTGAAAGTGCTGCAGATATATGTATAGCGAAGAACATTTTGACCCCAAGAATCTCTAAGCTACAACTTACTTGATGCCATTTTTCTTTTTCATCTGTGCTAAAAGTTATCACTCTGCTGTATTAAGCACTGGCAATTTTATGTTTCTTAATTCTTGAGTGATATTATGCATCTTAGAACACCCTTCGACATCACAGCTATTTTCTATGCTCTATAAAACTATCTTTTCATAAAAATCATCTCAATTTAAGCACTTTTGAAATGAACATATTAAACCATTATCCTAGTTACTTTCTATAACTATGATAAAACAATGACCAAAACTAACTCAGGGAGAAAAGGTTTTATTTCACCTTATAGCTCACAGTACATCATCAAGGGAAGCTGAGGCAGGATCTCAGAGCAGGAATTTGGAGGCAGGAACTGAAGCACAGTCCCCGAAGGAATGTTGTTTAGTGGTTTGCTCCTATGGCTTGCTTAGCTACTCCTCTTACATAGTCCACTCCCACCTGCCTAGGGATGGCACCACAGTGGGCTGGACCTTCCTACATCAACCAGCAGTTAAAATATCCCACAGGAAAATGGGGGTGCTTTAACTGGGGAGTGAGGAGGGAGGGTGTGCAGGGGACGATAAAGGAACCATACCCTTAAGTGGTATGAAAAACAAGAAAGGAATGTGTAGTTTAAAAGTCTATCAAAAATACACATACAAAATATATGCAGTGTATACAGGTGAAGGCTATATAACAGAAAACACAGTGCCAGGCTGGAGAAACCTCCCTTCCAGTTGTTGGTCAGGGTAGTCCAAGAGACTCCTTATAACACAGGTGATTGCCACAGCCCTTGATTGGCTCCCAGAACTTGAAGGTAAGACCCTATTGCTGAAGACAGGACATACTTTGGACACGGAACTTGGAGCGATCAAGTTGGAAATGACCTGGAAGCCTCCTTCCTGAAGACTAGTACTCATAGTATCAGAGGCTACTATGGAAGCTGCCAAGGGAAGAAATTAATCAATGGATCTACCCAGCTGTAAGGCCTAATAAGCATAACAATGTCTGGCCATGAAAACTCTATCTATTGGTGCAGTAGTGGCACTTTTATTTTGGGAGTAATCAACAGCTGTCTGATTGGAGTTAGGACCCACTCAACAGGAAGGAAATCATGTGGTACTGTAAACATAGCTAAGTACATGTGATTGGAGAAGTCATAGATCTTAGAGAAAACCCTATCTTTGTCATATCCCTAGACAAATGTAATTTCTTACTGTGTTCTAAATATGTATTCTTATATTTACAGACAAGTATACCATTCACCACTCATCAGAAAAGCTTCTTTTTACAACAGCTGGAAATTATTACAGAGTTCCACAACTGGTCAATCGCAGAGAATAAGTGACTGTGAGGTGTCCAGCCATAAATGACTTACCTAAAATGCATCTCTACACCTAAGGCTCAGGAAACATAGAGAAGCAGGGGACAGAAAGAATATTTAATGCATCTCTCAACTCTCTCCAGTGATGCTTCTTCATGCAACAAATAGCAGTTAACCCAGAAACCCACAACTGGTCAAAATGTAGTGAACAGGAGACTGCAGAATATGTGCCCCTGGACAGGGCTCCTGTATTAAACCTCTGCCATGTAGGGTTCAGGGACCATTGCAGAAAAGGGAGCTGCAAGACTGTAGGAGCCAGGGGTGGTAGAAGACCAGAAGGAAACAGTTTTCCAGGTAGCTACGAAGTTAACTTACATGAATTTACAGCAATGGTGACAGCATGCACAAGACCTATACAAGCTTAAATCCAACAAAAACCCAGCATAGAAGTGGGGAAATGGGTAAAAAGTCCCAAGCTTGGCTGAGAAACTATTGGCAGCTGATCACTGCTGGGTGAGGGAGAGTTGGTATTCTTTAAGGGAGTGATGCTAGATAAGTTGACTAGGCTCCAGTGGATGGACTTACACCGAGGGACATTTGGGGACACACACTTGGCTTGATAGGTCTTAACATATACGACAGAATACATGCATGAAATTTTGTGTGTGGGACTATAATAGGGTAAAGGTAGCAGAGGGGCTCTAAATGTGATCAAGAGGTATTGTATGAAGTTTTCAATACCACCCCAAAAGAAAATACCCCACAGACAGGTCCACATACCAATCTGACAGAAGCCATTTCTCAGCCTAGGTTCCTTCTTCCTAGATGTGTCAACTTGACAATTGAAGCTAACCAGGACACCTATATTGTAGCTGTTATCTGACTCTTTACTGGTTAAACTAACAATATGATAACCCCATTAAAGGATAATAAAATAAATTGTAATATTAATTACATGTTATCAAATTAGAGACTGAAGTGTGTGTGTATGTGTGTGTGTGTTTATAATCCCAATAGTCTCAAGGACTTTTATTGTTATTTTTTATTACAAGTATCAGAAACATAAAGTAAAGAGGTTCATTGTCATAAGGATGTGGCTGCCTATCATAGACTCTAGGGACAGGAAGAAAGTAGAAATAAAACATGGAAATGAATTAAAAAGTTAAGAGACGTCATCTCTTGTCTTTGCTCTCCATGGGATTTGGTTTACTCTTCCATTCTGCAGAATAATAAATACTACCTTAAATATGTCATGGTCTTAATTCTTGAGTGATATGTGTCTCTTAGAACGTCTCTCTATATCATAGCTCTTTTTCTATGTCACGCAAAATTATCTTTTTTGAGCAGCTGCCTCAGAGTTCCTGAGTTGTAACAGCTTCTCCATCTATCTGACCAACCAGCTTGTGCCTGAGTCATATTAAGGCATGCTATATAGTGGAATGCCCGTGAATTGGATTCTCTTTCCTAAGCTAAGGACCATTTGTGATGGCTGAGATGTGAACCAAATAAGTTTCCAAATCAAAACATGCTCTGCTCCTAATTATCTGTGGGATCTAAAACACAGGCTGAAGCATGTAAGGCATCTTGTGAATTCTAGGGCTTGTCTAAAGCAGGCTTCTCTGCAGCACCCTTAATCAATCAATTAATTCAGAGATCTCAGTTTCACAAAAAGAGCTTCACAAAACAACAGGGCATCATTATTTACTATAGACATTGCCAAGCTACACAGTCTGTCTTATAAACCACAATTTTCTAATTTTTTTGATGACATTTTATATTGCAGACTTGTCTTATATATGGAACTCATGTTGAAATTCTCAATAAAGCTTGTTTGGTTGAATCAGAAGAACAAAACATGTTTTTTAAAAAAGCCAAAGTCTTCATTCTATTTGATGAATCAATGATGCCAGGTGAAGATACATAAGATGAAGGTTTGTTTCTATCAGATTGGCATCCATAAAAGGTTAGTATTCCAGATCACCTTGGGTTAGGCAATGTTAATTATCCACATGCCAGTGAAGGCCCCCAGGACTTGAATCAAGTTAGAAGAATCATTGACCCCACAACATCTCCTCAGTTGTTTATTTCGAGACAAGTTCTCAATCTTTAGCCCAGACTGGCCACGACTTGTAGTAATCCTTCTACTTCAGCCTCTAGTGTGTTGGGGTTATAGCCTTATACCACCAGACCCAGTTTCACAACCTCTTTAAGACATTCTAGGACAGATCAAAAAAAATATAATACAACAATTTGTAGAAAGAAATGACTCCCCATGGAGTTTAAATTTAGTAATTAAGAAATCTTATCAATTATTCAATATTGACACCACAGAGAGACAAAAAAACTAGAACTGAATTCTTGAATCCAATAGTGTTAGTGTTATCTTTAAAATTTTTATTGATTTTTTGCACATTTCATATAATAGATTTTAATCAAAATTAGACCCCTCCCCCATCTGATCCTCCCATAGCGCCCCCCCACCCCCCGACTGGATTTCATGCATTTTGTCATATATGTTAAGTCCTACCTAGTCAAAAATTTGTACCCAGATGTCCCTCTGTGCAAGTATACTGTATACTGGAGTCTAGTCAGCCTATCTAGAGTCACTCCCTTAAAGAAGATCTACTGTCCCTCACCCAGCAGCAATCAGCCACCAATAGTTCTTCTGCTAGGGCTTGGGCCTGCTGCCCATTTCCCTGGTTCTGTTCTGGGTGTTTGCCTGATTGAATTAGCATGTGTCTTGTACATGCTGTTACCATGATTGCAAATTTATATGAGCAAGTTCTCAGTGTGCTGAAAGCCTCTGTTTCCTTATGTTCATGCATCAATTTGGCTCTGACAATCTTTCCACTCCCTTTTCCTCAGTGGTCCCTCAGCCATGGGAGGGTAAGGTTTAATAAAGAGTCCTATCCAGGGGCACACACTCTGCAGTATCTTCTTCTCTAAAACTTAGCCAGTTATGGCCTTCTGTGTGCATCATACTTTGTCGTATGAAGAAACTTTGTTGGTAAAAGTTGAGGGATGTTATTAGTATTTTCTCCACTCCCTGTTCTGCTGTTTCATGACTCTTAGGTATAGAGGCTCCACTGTAGATGTTCACTTAGGACTTGGCATCTCTCAGACATATAGTCTCTGTGTGTAATCAGTTGTGAAACTCAGTAATTGCCTCCATCTGTTGCAAAAAGAAGCTTCTTTGTTGAGTGGTGTATGGTATACTTGTCTGCAAATATAAGGATACATATTTAGCATGCAGTAAGAAATTTCATTTGTCTGGAGATATGACAGAGATAGGGTTTTCTCTATGATCTATGACCTCTCCGGCCATGTGTATTTGGCTATATTTACAGTGCCACCCATAAGTTCCCTCTCATTGAGCGAACATTAAGTTCAATTAGATAGTATTGATTATCTCCTAGATAAAAGTGCCACTATTGCACTAATAGAGATAGTTTGCTGTGCCAGCCATTGTGGTTATTAGGCTTTAGAGCTGGGTTGAACCATTATTTTTTCCCTTAGCAGCTTGCATAGTATCCTCTAGAACTATGAGAGCTAGTCTTCAGGGAGAAGGCTCCAGGTTCATTCCAGCTGCCTCGCTCCAGCTTCTGTGTCTGAAGTATTTTCTGTCTTCAGCAATAGGGTCTTACCTTCAAGTTCTGGGAAGTAATCAAGGGCTACAGCAATAGCAGGTGTTATTTTGGGGGACTCTTGGACCACCCTGACCAACAACTCGAAGGGAGGTTTCTCCTGTCTGGCACTGTGTTGGTTGTTACACAGCCTTCAGGTATACGCATGCACCCATGTTCAGATATTGTATGTGTATTTTTCAGGGGGTGGTGGTTGAGTTAATACATTCCCCTCTGGCTTTTTACACCACTCAAGATTTACTTATCTCTCTTCTCTCAACAGCGTTGTCTTTAAAGTTCTTTTTAAAATTTATTTATTTTTATTTTTTTATTTTATGATTATGAATGTTAGGCCTGCATGCCTGTAAGTCACCTGTGTCATGCAGTGCCTGAAGGTATCAGATTCCCTGGAACTGGAGTGACAGATGGTTGTTAGCTGCCATGTGGGTGCTGGGATTTGAACCCAGGTCTTCTGCAAGAGCAGCCAGTGCTCCTAACTGCTAAACCATCATTCCAGCCCCTTTAAAGTTCTTTTTGTCTGTTTAATTACTCAGTTACTTTATCAGATAAATTCTGAAGTCCCAGTAGTTTATCCTAGCAGTAATTTCTTAGGGGAGGGAGTGGGCATGGATTTGATCAAAACACCTTGTAGGCATGTATGAAATTCTCCATAGTATTTTTTAAAAGTTAAAAAAAGAAATTTCTTTTTCACTCCTATCATACCCTACTGAGACTTCTTAGCCAGCCACTTTTTAAGGGTGTGCTTGTCAGCTTACCATCATTGTAACAAATGTCTGACATAATCAACTTCTAAGGAGAAAGGGTTTATTTGGGTTCACAGCTTTAGGCTCGTTAGTCCAAGATTGGTTGGAATCATTGCCTTGGGTCTGTGGTGAAGCAGCACATCATGCAGTCAGGGAATCAGAGAGAAGAAGAGGAAGATGCTGGAGTCCCAGAATTCCTTTAAGGCCAGCTCCTATTGATCAAGTGATTTTCCACTAGACCCCTCCTAAAGACACCTAATAGGGTCCTGTTGAAAACCAAGATTTTTCTATGTGGACTTTTGGAGAACACTAAAGATTCAAACCATAGCATTAGAATTTTAGGGGGTTCCAAGACCCTTCCATGTAGTATGGTTCTCATAGATACTTATTAACCACTTTGGTTTGGAAGAGGTTTCCATGTTTTGACTCCTATGGGAATGAACTATACATTTCCCCTATCTAAATGTAAAGGGGGCTGCTTTCTGTGCAGGAAGCCGTTTAACAGCACCAGTGCTACACTATAGAAAGGGGCACAGTGAGGAGTGACGGGCTCAACACTGCTGCTTCCTTGTCCTTCTTTGTAATCTTTTAGGGAAGACACTCCAAGTGTGTGGGTGATAGTGTTCACAAAACCTTTTGTGGCATGCCATAAATATGGTTCCAAAGGTCCATTTGATGGCATTATTGATATCACCAAGCATTACTCAATTCAATAAACACTTGTTAAAACTCTAGTGTGTGCCAGGTTTTGCTAGGTGCTAAGGGAGAGAAAGATGAATAGACTTCATCTGGAGGAAAAGCGGGAGACAGAGATATGCATAATTAACATTAATTGAGGGAGAGACAAAAGTGCCAAAACTGAAGCAGAAATAGAGGTTGGTGGAGCGGTAAGCAAGAAGACACGGATTCTTGAACAGGGAACAAAGAAAGCTTATCTCTAGCAGAGTCCTTTAGTCTTCTAGAAAAAAAAAAAGACCTACTCCAGTTAACTTAGGAAATGGAGAAACCGAGGAAATATATAATCATATGAAAACGCAGCCCAGACCCATTGGGAAATGGAGTTTGTGACAGAAGCAGTCTTGGATTGCTCTGTCTGCTTCTTCATTGTCCCTACTTTGTTTCTACTTGTTTCCAGCACTTCATGTGACCCCACACTGTTGCCAGCCCTAGTCTAGCAGGATTTCAGATCTTGTATTCAGCACCATTTGACTGAATCTCCATAGGGAATAAACTGGTTGCTCACAATCTGATAGACAGGCTGTCTTTGCACCTGCCATTGCTGAGTGGTATGAGTGTGTAGAAATATGGTGGCATGTGTGCACTGGGCTGCCTCTTGCAGGGATTTTAGTAAAGGAGACCACTTTTATTTGTTTTTCAAGAGCTACTAGAGTTCAACTGAAGCTAAAAGATAGAGCACACTCTAACTTGGGTAGAGCAGGAGCAAAGGAAAGAAAAGAGGATCATCCAAGTTTATATAGGGAATAATTATGCACCTATGATGATTGGAGTGTCAGACTGAGGGTTGGTGGAGTTTACGGTATTATAAATGTGTGAGTTTGGAGGTAGAGTTTAGAGACTGTTAGCAAGAAATGACCTTGAAGATGCCAAAAAGTAAAAGACAATGTCATGATGCTCATGCAGAATATGGTGTGGCTTTTTAGTATGGTCTTCTCATGAAAAACTTTCCACACAGCAGCTTAGTTCAAAAAAGCCTCTTAGTAGAGAATTTATTCTTGTAATAGGGAGAAACATGGGCTGTATGACCAGAAAAAAAGTGTTTCATGCTTAATCAGGCAGATCTGTGCTCAAATCCCAACTCTTCCACTTTCTAGCTGTATGCCTTGGGCATGTTATTTAATCCAAGCCTTAGTTTTCTCATATACAAAATGTGGTTCATATTCATCTAGCTATCCACTGGCATGGCACAATGCCTAGAGGGGTTATAGATTGCTTAAGTATCCATTAAGCTAATTAGTCAGTGCTAGCATTGTAATTACTGTAAAGTGTCTTGAATGTCACCTTTCTTAAGTTTGTAATAAGGATTAAATAGCATAATGTTTGAGAAATGCTTAGCAAAGTACCTGGCCCAGGTAAATAGTCATTATACATTTCTTTCATTATCTATTTCTCCTTGAAAGATTCATGTATCTAATATGAAAAGACCTTGAATCAACACTGATTCCTAGAATTCAGAAGCATTATACCATTTGGGCAGTTCTTTTGTTTTTGGTTAACTAACGACAGACTTATAGATAGACTTCAGACATGTTCCCATCACTAGGGTAAGTAGCTCTTAAAAAAAGAAAATGTGGGGACTGGAGAGATTGCTCAGTGGTTAAGAGCACTGACTGTTCTTGCAGAAGACTTGGGTTTGATTACCAGCACCCACGTAGTGGTTAACAACCATCTATAGTTCCAGTTCTAGGGGATCTGACGCCTTCTTTTGACCTCTGTGGGCCCTGCATGACACCAGCGTACTTACACACATGCAGGTAATACACTCATACATATAAAATAAAAATAATAAATAAAATATTTTTTAAAAATCAAAAAAGTGATCAAGAACATCCACCATCACCTTTAAAAACATCTCATAAACATTATTATTCTAGTCAAGAAAGAGAAAATGGTATCTGAGATAGACCAGGCTGCAAAACAAAAACAAAGAAACAAAAACAAAACAAAACACACACACACACACACACACACACACACACACACAGAAGAAAGCATTCTCTTGGACTAGAGAGATCAGAAAGCCAGCTTATGCTGCTCTGTTTCATGAATTGTAAGGAACCTGGTAATTTTAGATTTCCAAGAACAAACATATTTTCTAATACATTAAAAAAATTCATGGGCTTTTGAGTTGATGGTCTCATTACTTTGTCAGAGCCCACTGAAAATGCCTAAAGATGCTGTTATTGTACAGGGCTGTTTATTAGTATCGCCTAGGAAGTTTCATGGAGTCTTTTCCCTTTGAACACAAAAGTGTTTGAATATTTGCCATTGCTACAGTTTAAAGCAGAAAAATGTTCCCCACTCACAGAGAATCCAGATTACTCAGTAATGTTTGGTAAGAACAAGATAAAACATTTAAAAGACACTATACGTGTGTGTGTGTGTGTGTGTGTGTGTGTGTAATCTCTTTCTCGTCACTTGGGGCTCCCTGATGCTCAGAGCAGAGACGAGCAGATTGCTCAGAGCAGAGATGAGCAGATTGAGAGAGTGACCTTCACCATGGGTGAGATGCAACCCTGGACACTGTAAAAGGACCTTTTTGTTCCATTTCCATGCTTTATGAATCTCTTTCAGTAAGAAAATTTCTTACCCATGGCCCTGAACTCTTCAGACTCAAAAAGAGTTGCTGTACAATGGTGTTAGTCTCAAGAATTGACTACAGGGTCCCGTCACATATAAGGGAATGTAGGTTGAGGACTATGCAAAGCCCTAGAAAGGGTGTAAGACAGACTAGACAGTTCAACCCTAGCTGGAGATTGATTCTAGAATCAGTGTTTCTCCCTCCCTCCCTCCTTCTTCCTCCCTCTCTCCCTTCCTCTCTCCCTCCCAGTGCCCCTTCCTCCTTCTTCTTGTTTACAAATGTGTAAATGAATGGAGTTCTAATACTGAATGCAGCTTGGTCATTCTCCGTACATCCTCTGACTTTATACAATGTCAAGTTGAAGAACCCTTCAGGGTTTGTTTGTTATTTCTGCTTCCTGAGTCATTGCCTACCTACTTAATCTGTTGGGAACCCAACCCAACCAACCAACCAACCAACCAACCAGCCAACCAGCCAACCAGCCAACCATCCAACCAACCAACCAACCAACCAACCAACCAACCAACCAGCCACCAGCAATGTCTCAAACCCTAAAGTGTGCCAACTTCAAATCAGAGGAACAACTTCAAGGTTTCTCTCTGAACTTTGCCCTCACTGTCTTGTTTCTTAATCCTCTATTTCTTCTGAAGTACAGATAGGGCCTTCATCTGAAGCACCCTTCTGGGAGCAATGCAACTGTTAAGAAATCTTAGTAACCAGGGAAAATGAACTATGGGAGAAAGAAGAGACTAAAGGTGGCTATTCTGGCCACCTGGATAGACTTCTCATTTATTCTGTGGCAGGGCCAGAGACTTTTTGAGAGATGTTAACTACAATTGAAGACATCTTGCTCTGTGAATTCCTCTCCTCCATTCTCCTCACAGCTTGTCTTCTGCACCTTCCAGAACTCATTAAGCACCTTCCTTTAAGCCTCTTCTCCTTTCTGTAGCTTGGGGAAGTTGTTTAAGCCTGAACCTTCTGGTCCATTGGGCAGGCTTATACTTTGTGTATGACTCTTAACCTCAAATATTTATTTCTCTGTATCTTCTCTCCTGTTTAGTCTGCCTATAACCAGTTCATTACAGAGAACTTTGTGAGGACAAAAGGGAAAGTTTTCTTCACTCTTGCAGACTTCGTTTTGGTTTCCAGTATAGGCAAAACCAAGCAAGATATTCTGATAGGCTGATGAATTTTCTGGGCATATTTCAACATTAGTATATGATCAGTACATTGAAAAGATCAAAACTTACCATTTCTTCAGTGCTGGGGCTGGGTATATTCAGGTGCAAGAAAGCACTTAGGCTTTACCTGCCTCTTATTTAAGAACAATGGAACCCTAGCAGAACCACACAGAAATTGATTTCAAAGCTCTTGCTCTTGAGAAGATTCACAGTGGCCACTAAAATGCCTTTTCAATTTGTTCTGACTATATCTCCTTTAACTTCTCTTCTGGAAAAGAGCTAAACTCCTTAGTTATAGTTTTCAAGGAGGTTTAGAATCTTTTGTCCAATTTCTGTCCCTGTAACCTGTCAGTCAATCTAGAGAACATCATCAACTGTGTTGGCACTTTTTTTTCTGCAGATTCTGGGTCATGTTGTATCAGCTTTCACAGAAGTACTAGGGTTGTCCCATGAATTAAAGCTGATGAAACTCTGTGATTGGTTAATTGTGTGAAATCCCACATTTAAAAAACATTATAAACAGGTGTGAAGGGGATGGAACGTCATCACGAGAAATTCAGTCAACATGATTTGCCATTCATAAAAGATTCTTTTTTTCAATAGTTCTGGAAAATAATCATTGCTTTAAAAAAAATTAGTCACGTAGTCACAATTTATCAAGAACTATTTGTGTGGAGGCAGAAGTTGGCAATAAATTTTGATTTCTATAGCATGATAAAAGAACACATACACTTGAATTGGTTGTTAGTATATGCTCAAAGGACTGTTTTTTCCATTAAAAAATGAGCACAAAAACTTGATACTTGGTTGAGCATTGATTGTTGCATAGTTTTTCCAATACAAGAATTTGCTGAGTATGGAATGTTGCATTTTGAAATAAGTAGCATGTTAAATTATGTAATCCTGTACCAGTGCCTGACAATTGATTATAAGACTATTGATTATAAAACAGTGTATCAACTAATACAGGATCTGCTCTTATGTTGGCAGACCAAGTGTTGTAGAATTCCTAGGAGGGTTCCAGTGGCTCTTTGGGGATTGGGAAGGACAGCTCTGCACTTTCTGGATCAACATTGCCTGACAGATAGTAGAGGATGAGAAGGAAGGCCTATCAGAGCACCAGACAGGCCTCTCCCCCTTTAGGACATTGTGTGAGACGTGAAGAGCTGGCTAAAACTTGATACTCTATCTAGATGCAGATAGCTTGGTGTTGGAATTAATCTTTTTGTTGGTTGGTATGTTTTGAGAGAGGGTCTTCTTGTAGCCCCAGCTGGCCTGGAACTCACTATGTAGACCAGGCTGACCTTGATTTCACAGAGGTCTGCCAACCTTCACCTTCCAAGTGCTCAGGTCAAAAGAACTAATTTAAGTTAAAAATCACAAAAGTAGCTTGGTATGGTAGCTCACACCTATAATCCTAAAACATGGGAGACTAAAGCAAGAGGAATTGCTTGAGAATTCAAGGCCATTCTGGGCCACATAGTTCTAGGCTAGCCTGCACAACAGAGTGAGAGTTTGTCTAAATAACATGAACTAAAATTTAAAAATGATTAGGATACTTGTAACTTCTGTGTATTATTGGTCAATCCATACTTTCCACGCAAGTTGAAAATTCTTTTTCAGAGAAGTTACACAATCTAGACTCCATGTCACTCATATTTTTGTTCTTTTCATTTCAGTTGCAAAACTAGTATTGGAGTCTTTTATAAAAGAGCCGCTGTTTCATTGTCTGTTTTAATAATTCATAAACACACTTGCATTAATTCTTATTGTAAATTTCCAACTCTGTTAGCACTCTCTTTAGACTTCCCCCTTTAAAATTGGCTTTAACTGTCCACATTTTTGTGTTAATCTTTGTCTATTGTTCAGCAACTGGGGTCATTAATTCACTAATAGCATTGGAGAGGTGCTAAGTTTTTCAAAACTGCAGGCTGACCTAATTAATGTCTTTTCTGAATTGCACTAATTCTCCCATTAACCACTCTGGGGCCTCTTAAAACTCCCCAGCCTCTGCTGACATCTATTCAGAAGTGCTGTGTGCTTACAGCAGGTTGTGATTGCTTTGATTATGTGCAAAGTAGCTGTGTTTTTAAAATGTTTACAAAAGTGTTTCCCTTCTTGTCATTTATTTTTTGGATTAATCATTTCTAACTCTTACTTGTTACCTTACCAGTTTTTGCTTGCTCTTTTCTTTGATTTCCTGGACTCACCAAGATCTGACCTATTCCAGGCCAAGAGCTGCTATTTGTTACTGTTAACAGTGATGAGAATTAACACTAAACCAGATGAGAACTCTTTTCTCCATAGTATTAGTAAAAGATAATTGTTTTACAGTGAGGAGAAATGAAGGAATCTGTGCCTGAATCATTGCATAACCATATTATTACATAGGGCCATGTATATTAAACTGTAATTATAAACTGTTCTATCACTCTCTTCACTCTATCTTTACATAGTTATAGTTACATGAGGATCCTGAAGAGGGCATGCTGATTTGACCATGAGATTAGTAAGTAGCTAGAATAAACACTGGGCAAGCAGCAACACTGGCAGAAAGAGGACTTCTTTCTGGCTGAGTGGCATCTCTGCTATACAGTTCAGTAGCATCTCCTATGGGGGATATGGTACTTGGATAGTCCAAGACTTCATCATTGACCAAAGATACTACCAAAGCTCATACTTTTAAAAATAACACCTTTAATAGTTCAATATGTAAATGGGCATAATAAATGATTACTAATAAGTAGTAATAAAATAGACCAATCACCACAATCATAATAAAGGTTATATGAATATGGTCTCATTCTGTCTTCTTAAAATATCTTACAGTATTGTACTTGCCATTGAGGGATGGTATGAGGTGATGATACCCTGCATACATGATGAGATGAAGTGAGTAAGTGCATAGGCCTCATGCTTTGACACCAGGGTTACTTGAACATAAACTTTGTGATGCCACAATCGTTGATGTGGTAACTTAGATAGCTACAGGACTAATTGACATGGGTGTATACCACGTGGGATACACTGGAAAAAAGGATGATTTATGACCTGAGTGGAATGGAGTGAGAGGGCATGAGATTTCATCATACATCTCAAAACAGGGTACATTCAAAATCTGTGAGTTCTTTACTTGGGGAAGTTTTTATTTAATATTTTCAAGAACATGGTTCACCATGGATAACTGAAAATGCAGAAAGTAAAAAACGGTGAATACGGGGCGGGGGGAACCAATGTACATAGCACAAACGCACATCACACTTCTTATTTTATTTTGTAGTATTGTGCTTAGGCTAAGATACAATTTTGTTTTCATGCATAGGTTATTTTCTACATGAGGGAATCAATTTTTTTAATCAATGACCAAAGGCTAAAATTTAAAAAGCAAAAAGAGTAAAAATATAACCTAGCAAAATTTTAGATGTCTGTTCGATGATTTATAGGATAAAGATTCTACATTTGGTGATGGTCATTAGCTCACAATTCTTTATCTTGTGCCCTGTTGGTTTTGTGGGCACAAGAACTCACAAACTGCGCAAACCACACATTTCTGATGCTTTGTCCTCTGGGGCCTTGCAGACCTGCATATACCAGCCGTCACAGGGCCTTTTGAAATTCACAGCAGTGGGTTCCCACAGTTATAATCTTCGTGTCTGGCTCCTTTTCCCAACACAATGTTTCTGAAATTACTAGTTTCATAGTATGTAAGTGTAGTTTGTTGTAAGATGTGCCATTGTATGAATATATTGCAGTATGTTTTTCCATTCTACTATTTAAAAAAAGATTTTAAAAAATTTTTTAATTATGCGTATGGGTGTCTGTCTGTTTGTATGCCACATGCATGTGGATACCTGAAGAAGTCAGAAGAAAGCATCAGATCCCCTAGAGCTATAGTTACAGGTTGTTATAAATTGTCTGACCATGGGTGCTGGGAACAGAACTCTAGTCCCGTGAAAGAGCAGCAGGCACTCTGAACCACTGAGCCACCTCTCCAGCCCCTCCATTCCACTACTGCTAAACATTTAAGATGGTTTTAGATCAGGACTCTTATGACTAGCGCCACTATAAACATTCTTTGGTGCATACCTTGCAAATAATTTTGGTGCACATGTGCCATTCATTTGGGCATATACAAAAGGTGAAAATTGCTGGGTCCAAAGGTATCCTTAATTTTGGCTCATATTAGCATTGTATAAAAGTCCTTGGGGCTGGAGAGTTGGCTCAGTGGTTAAGAGCACTGACTGCTCTTGCAGAGGACCCAGGTTCAATTCCCAGCACCCAAATGGAGCTGACAACTGTCTAAAACTCCAGTTCCAGGGGACCTGATGCCCTCCTCTGACCTCTGTGGGCACTGCACAACATGGGTGCACCTACCTACATGCAGGTAATGTACTCATACACATAAAATTAAAACAATAAATAAAATATTTTTAAAAGTCCTGGTCATGTCATACCTTCATTATGATTCATATTCTTTTTATGATTTCTAGTGGGTATTTAAAGGGAGGTGAATTTGCATTTTTGATGGTTTATGAGAATGACACTTTTTCTCATTTTCATTGGCCACAACATAGCCTCTTTCTTGAAGTGTGTCTTCAAGCATCTTCTTGGTTTTTCTTTGAGTTGACATTCTGTAAACTCTGGACAGATTTGTTTGTATAGATTGTAAATATCTTTTCTTGCTGCTATATTGTGACTCTGTCACTTGTCTGATGAAGCCAACCCTGGAATTAATTTTAGTATTTCAATGGTGGGCAGGTGAAAGCTGACTTAGCACTTAGAAGTTTTTCTTTTTTGCTGCATCTTTACTAGGCACAGTTTGATTTCCTCAAGATGCTCTTGTATGCGTAGAGGAGGGGTAAAGGTGTCTTTATACATACATGGACTTCAAAGGAACTGTAAAAAAAAAAAACTAGTGATTCAAATTCTGCTAAGATTAGTTGGGGGGGGAAATATATGGATTTAGTGACCTTGAGCAGAAGTCACACCTCAGAGCTCCTGACCCTCATTCTACCCAGATCATCATCTTTGACTCTCACTCCATCTCTATTTTTGTCAAGAATTGGCATGAAGGTTTTGGAAATATTAACTGATAATTTTAAAAGTTGAAAGAGCAATGTCTTTTTGTATATTGACAAATGTTTTGCTTTCATGTGTCAAGACAGTGTTAGAAAGAAGCTACACTGCAGTGCTGTGACTGCTACTTGGCCAATGATGTCAATATTGGAACTGTAGCATTTCTTTGACATCACTGTTTGTGTGATATTACTCCATTGTCCTTTCTGTGGAACATAATCTCTCTACACCTACATTCTTTGATATTCTAGCTTACTTACCAGGTGGCTCTTGTTTTATGGTAGAACAAATTGGTATTTGATATAAAGCAGAATGCATGTTACTTAAAGCAAAATTGCTCCCTGATCATGCTGTATAGACATAGCTGGCAAGAAGAAAGGGGTATCAGCCATCTTGGCCTGTCACGAGTAGGCTTGGGAATGCACCTAAGTCTAATGTCCATAACCTAGGATCTCCATGCAGAAGACAGCCAGAAACCAAAACTACACATAGTTTTAAAGCTTGAGTCATCTTGTTCAAGGTTTTACACTTGTAATTCTTTTTTATCGTATTTATTTGAGAGATAAATGTGTGCCACGGTGCACATTTGGAGGTCGGAGGACAACTTGTGGGAGTCGGTTCTCGGTTCTCTCGTTCCACCGTGTGGTTCTCAGGGATCGATCTTGGTTTGTCAGGCTTGGTGCTTAACACATCGAGTCACCTCGGAGGGCCTACACTTGAAATTTTTGAGTAGTCTTCTGTTGATTTATTCCACATTTCCTTAGGCCATGTCATGTGCACGTGTATTTTTCTGGAGCGAGGACCCACAGTTTTCATAAGATTCTCATGGGGTGGCAGGGGTTTGTGGGTTCCCATCATTACATTCCATTACCCAGGCAGATGAGGAAGCTAACTTAGGTTCCACATCTACTGAGAACCGCAACAGCATCACTGCTTATGATATCCTGACAAACACTTCAGACAGAACTGAAGATTACAAGGTTAAGGCAGGAAATTGGATAGGGAGCTATCTCATTGTATCTATTAATGGGATTAGACCTTTTTTTCTATCAAAACTCACTTTCAATTATAATAAGAAGAATCAGTGGAAATACAAGATTCAATATACAAAACATTGCCTTATTGCCAAGGCATCCATTTATTGTATAACTTGAAGGAAGTACATAATTAGAGTTAACAGTAGTTCTGATTAATGAATTCTATCTGGGCTCTCATACTGTGTTAGGATTCCTTCTGAGTTCTGGGATGCGTTTTATTAACATGGAAAGGCTGGTGCAGCTCACCTCTTGTCACTTGAATCAGTTGCCTGCTGGCTTGGTACTCAGTTTTGTGTGGCAGAACCTTGCTGAGTCTGCATGATAATGGGCCTTTTAAATCCTAAACAATAAACATTCATCGTACCACTCCACCCAGCACAGAAATGCTCTCTAACCTCAAATCAGCCACAAATAAGACTTGGAAATCAATTCATTGTGCACAGGCTTCCTGCCTAGTTCATGTTTTACAGCAAATAATTTTAATAAAATATCTGCAGAGCATGTGTGTTTTGAATATGCATAAATTGCAATATTGAGTATTATGGGGTCTTCAGCCATTTGATGACGTTTCTGGTTTTATCCACAGAACTTATTCTGTTTGAGCAAAACTGATTTTAATGAATTGGTAACTAGGATTAGAAGGCTGTGTGAGTGGGCTTCAGAAAAGAGAAAGAATAGAGAGAAAGAAAGGAAGGAAGGAAGGAAAGAAAGAAAGAAAGAAAGAAAGAAAGAAAGAAAGAAAGAAAGAAAGAGAGAGAGAGACTGGGCATGGGGGTGTATGTCTTTAAATCCCAGCACTTGGGAAGCAGAGACAGGTGGATCTACGTGAGCCTGATCTACATAGCAAGTTCCAGGCCAGCTGGCAGACCCTGTCTCAAAAAACAAAACAAAATAAAACAAAACAAAGCAAAAAAACTTTTAACAGGGGCTGGAGAGATTGCTCAGTGGTTAGGAGCACTGGCTGTTCTTGCAGAGGACCTGGATTTGAATCCCAGAACCCACATGGCAGCTAACAAAGGTCTATAACTCCAGTTTCAGGGTTTCTGACGCCCTCTTCTGTCCTCTGAGGGCACTGCACAACACAGATGTACTTACACACATGCAGGCATAACACTCAAACATATAAAATAAAAATAAATAAATTTTTAAAAAGAAAGAAAGAAAAAAAGACCCCACACATACCACATACCTCTGGTGATTTCCTCCAGTTTTGAGGGGAATTTTTAGCATCAATTAAAAACTGTTTTATGGGATGCCAATTTATTATTTGTGCTTGTCAGAGTCCTTAGAATATTCTCATGTGTAAAGTATCAGTTACTAGAGAATCCAGCATGAGTGCATTTGGCTCTAAAGAGGAATATTTTGTCAAGTTGAGACGGAAGATCAAATGGATATATTTCAAATTCCCTTTTGCTGGGGTTTGAAGTTGGACTCGGACTTTCTTCCTTCTATCTCCCAGGCCAGAGCTCCATTATTTCACTACGCTCTGGTGCTCCTGGGAGCTTCCAATTTCTCAAAATTCATGAGAACTCAAGGCTAGGAGGGGCAAGTCTCAAGTGTTTTCAGTTAGAGGACCATTCAGAGAGGCAAAGAGCCTGTTCTCAACTCTTTCGATTGGAATCATTATTTTTCCCCTCCACCACCTCAAAAGTACTGCAATTAGTGGCAAACTGATGCTGCTTTGGGGAATTTCAAGGAGCTGATGTGTGTTTTTCATTAACGTAAGAAAATTAATAACTTATGCCAGAATCTGAAGCATTAGCTTATGAAACTATAATATAAACCTTAGTGTGCAGGAGACCAACCCCAGACAACACAGGGGTCTTATTGGACCACACTAAGACAAATGTCTCAAAGCAGGGATGTGTCTAGGGCAGCCATGGATCAATGGACCCTCTAACAGTATTCATCCATTCTCTCCCTCTCTTTATCTCTTCTTCTTACACACATTTGATTTCAGACAAGTTTTTCCCCTAGTTTTAATCATACATTCTAATTAAAAATGGGAACCTTGCTAAGCTTATTGTATGCCATTTATTTTATGTTTCAAGAGCTCATCTTGAAAGAAAAGAGAGACAGAGAAAGCATGTTCCAAGACTATTGTAAGGCACCAATTCTATTTTAAAATCACTGCAGTGTGTTTGAGATAGAGGCATGATACAACCAGCTCCCTTATTGCAGTTATGATTGAACATAATGAGTAGGATCAGACTGCAAGCTTATTACTATTCTATGTTGTAAAATTGCCCAAGAGTAAAATGCAAATACAAACAAGGTGTTTTAATGAGTCAATGTAATAAAATACCCAGCAACCAGCAGCTCGCTTCTGGCTACACTTTGGCTCCTTCCCAATAGGTGGCTTGACTCGGACTCCTTTAGAGCAATTTTGAGTTTTCAAAAATGACATTTAAAATACTGCAGACTAGTTCTAAAAATAGTATTTCTTTAGAAAGAAAATTTTATTGCTTTCATTCGTGTGAAAGGTGATACTGAGTTAACTACAAGGTACAAGAAGTAAAGACAATTTCCTTACAGGACTCCTCCCTTTGTGGGTTAATATAAATATTTTGATCATTTTAATCGACTATAACTGATAATGTGGAGCTTAAAAAGAAAAGGTCCTTGGGGGCTGTTAGAGCTAGAATTTTGTCTTCTACCAACCTTGCAATCTTCTTCCAATTGAAGTTTATACTGTTTGAATTTTAACAGCATAAAAACTATTCTAGATGGAAATGCATTTCAGTCATCTTTGCAGTATAGCAAAAACCCTTTGGCACTCTTAAGAACATACATATTTCTGCCTGTATAGAAATACTTAGTGCCAAAGGACCCCATAAATGAAGGATTTAGATTAATGCTAGCATATGATGGATAGCCCTTTTTGATTTTTGAAGAATAATTGGTTGTAATTTTAGACTTTAGCAAAATGGAGAGTGGAGGTGACATGAGTCTACGTCATTATCTACTGACAGTATCCTCAGGGTGCTACACTGCTGGAAAAGATTCTGCAGTGGGCAAAAATGGACATTATTTACCCACATGGGAATGTTCTGAGCAGCACAGGGTATTCTTGTTACTGTGTGTTTCTGAGGGTTTTGAGTGCAGCCTCAGACATGCTCAGAAGTGGCAGACTCTCCTATGACTTTTCCTGTGGGATTTTCAAAGAATACCTTCACATTAGATCCTTACATTCCAGTCAAAGAGTATTAGGAAAGCCATCCAATAAGCTGTCTTGCTTATGTGGCATTTTAACTTTGAAATAAAAAAAAAAAAAGCTACTTTCTTGAACTGTGCATATCCTGGAGCTTTGAGATCGTACCTGTATCTTCTTTTTTCTAAGATTTCTTGAAATGAGAACATTTGATTCAAAGAAGATGCACTGGTCCATGAATATATAGAGTTTCCATCTCTTCCCCCAAATAGATTCCGAAATGCAAGAGCTGTAAATAGAGTCACTGTCTTAGGAGACACAGCTAATCTCTCTGCCACATTTGGGGAACAAATACATATTAAAGAGGATTTTTCTTCTTGTATAGAAGCCAAAAATATAATTGCAACTTGATAATGTAAGGGATGCCAATTCCTTAATGGCATATAGTAAGCACTAAATTGTTTTGGAGGGCATGGACACTGTGTCACTTGCAACTCATTAGAAGGTCACAGACTATTGTCAAAAACCCAGCACATTTCCGCTCCCTGCAATGAATTAATAACATTGTGTTCTGTCTATGAAGATTCCAGAATTTGAGATTTTTCTGGAATTCTGAATTCCTAGAAACATGATGCTGAGGCTCTGCTATAACTTGAGATATTTGAATGGCGTTAAAGCTGGAGAGGTCATAAATCTTAGAGAAAACTCCACAGCTGTCACATCTCTAGACAAATGTAATATGGATCCTTAAATCTATAGACAAGTTTCCCATCCATCAAAGGAAGCTTCTTTTTCAAGAGACAGAGATTATTACTGAGTTCCACAACTGGTCACACACAGAGATTGTCTGTGAATTGCCCAAGCCTAAGTGGCACATATAGGATGTAACCTCTGCACCTAAGACTCACGGAACATAAAACAAGGGATGAAGAGAGCACTAATGTATCTGTCGGTTCTCATCAATGAAGCTCCCTCAGGCAACAGAGGGCCAGAAATGCATAAGGTCACAAATGGCCAAAACACAGAGAATAAGAGTCTGCAGAGTGTGGGTCCTTGGACAGGATTCCTATATTAAAATCCACCCACCCAGGGCTCAGGGATCATTGTGGAAGAGGGGGTGGAAATATTGTAAGAACCAGGAAGGAGGTGCATGATCATGTGGAAATAGCCCTGCAGGTGCCTGGGACTCTTATATGAACCAACAGCAATGGTGTCAGCATACACAAGACCCATGCAAACTTAAGCAGACAGAAACCCAGGACACAATTGTGGAAATGGACATCAGGCCACAATCTTTGTCAAAGAAGTATTGACAGCTGATTACTGCTGGGTGAGCTGATCTTCTTAAAGGGTGGGACTCTAGATAGACTGACTAGATCCCAGTGGATGAACTTGCACTGATGCTCATCTGGGGATACTAACTTTACATGATAGTCCTTGACACAAATGACGGAATGTATGGACTCCAGTCGGAGGGATATGGGAGGGTGCCAAAGGAGAAGGGGGTGCAAAGGTGATTTTCTGTATGAAATATACATAAATTCAATAAAAGTTTTAAGAAAAAAGTGGCTCTTGTTTTTCAGCGAGATGGAGGTTGCAAACCAACTGGCTTTCAATACGTGCTTGATCTTACTGCTCAAACAATTGTGATGAATATCTAATTCTTGATTTTAAAAAATTCATTTTGTATTAGACCTTTCAACCATATGAATATGATAGAAACTCCAAAAATATTAAAGGGACAATTTACCTGCTTAAAGGGGAATGTTAAAGATTATCTAATACAGATGAAAGGAGAAAAATTATAATACTAAGTCGACTAATGATCTTCAAAGAAGACTCCACTTTAATTAGTTTGGAATATTTTTTATGTGGCTTAGGTTGAGATGCAAAGTTTGTTGTCAGAGAAAAGTTGACACACCACTAAGAGCACAGCTGTTACCTTTTTAGCTTCCTCGCCTTCTCTTTTGAGTCAGATGTCTCTGATGCCCTATATTCTTTCTACAAGAAGCCCTCAAAACACACTACTGAAAGTTGTAAGGTACATACACAAAGATAGCATATGTGAAGAGTCACACATTCCCTAAAATGTTGACAGGTGTTTGCAGTCCTCATCAAGGAGATAGCTTCCTGCTGAAGTTAAAGGACAACATTGAGATTGATAAAGACTGAAAGATATGGGAGAAAGAGACCGAGTTCGTTCGTGTAACAGCTGCATCCATTCCCAAATGTTTTTCTGCATAATCATGCAAGAAATTCATCATGCATTTCCTATTAAATATTCATGCAACTTTCTCCATAGGAGGGCTGTGGTATTTATTAATTCCCTCATGTTGGTAGGTTTTGGTACATCTACTGCCAGTAATAAATGTGTCATGCCTAGTAAATTCAATTCTTGGCAGAAAATATTAGAATATAATACTTGCTTACAGGATATTGCAAGCTTTAATTATGCCTAAATGATTTTCAAGACTATTTTGAAATAAGCAACTGATTCTTTTTGCTTTGGGATGAAAGGAAAGGTCAGGAGGGTTGGGAAATCCATGTGTACTGAGACAGGTTTCACTAAATTGCTTCATCTTTGTGAGAGGTGATCCTTTTCTTCCCCATGCTAAAATTACTATAAAAAGACCAAGATTATCAGCAAGTGAAGTCATCTGTTCATCCATGCAACAGAAAGTTCTTTATTCTAAAACTTTATGAACTTAAAGGATGAATGAAGAAAATTATTAAAAATTGTCCCACATATTATCACCTTATAATTATGTGCCTAAGCTGGTGTTTATCAAATTAGATCAATAAAAATAAAAATGAAGATTAGCTTGGTCCATTTGGGCTGCTATAACAGAACTTTAAACCAGAGGACTTATAAATGAAGTTTATCGCTCAGAGCTCTAAAGGCTGGGCTACCTGGTAAGCACCTGCTTTCTGGTTCATAGGTGGAACCAAGTCACTGTATCATACACAGCAGAAGGTCTCTTGGATGTCTTTTATAAGAACACTCATCCCACTCCTGAGGGCTCTGTTCTCATGACCCGAGCACCTCCTAAAAGCCCTACTTCCTAACAACTCCACCTTAGTGGATAGAATCTCAAAACATAGATTTTGGGTGACTTCAGGAATACAGACCACACCAAGGCTGACAGCCTGTACTTCTGAATGTTTGAACAGAGATGTAAGATAAGGTGACATCTTTTCTGGCCATATGTATACACAAAACTGGCTTTAGGAGTTGCAAAACATTGGACACTGTAGAAAATAAAATGGAATGAGGGAACATAGTCCCCATCCTTAAAAGTGACAAAAAGAAATTTGGTGGAGAAAGGCATTCATTTATTGAACAACTAGAGAAACAAATGGATCCTGCAGAACTGGCTGTATTCACAATGTACATTTTTGTTTCTCATGGCAACTCTGTCAAATAAGACATTGTTCACATTTTTTTGAAGTAGGGAAAAGTTGGATGCAGAGTGTGTGTGCGTGTGCGTGTGCATGTGCGTGTGCGTGTGTGTGTGTGTGTGTGTGTGTGTGTTGTCCTTTACAACACGTTAATGATGAGTCATGGTGACATCTAGTTGTGATTCTTGGATAACTGAGGAATAGCTTAACTCAAGAGACGCTCCTTCCCCCTGAGGATGCATCTTCGAAGAGCTCCTCTTTTGTTCCACAGTAAGTTTTTCTCCAAATTCAGTTTTTAAAGCAATGTATATTTTTTTCTTCTTGCTGTGTTGCAGCAGTTTGCAGCAGATCACTTTCTAGCCAGAAACAGAAGCTAGATAAGCTAAACCAGAACATTTCAAGGCATGGGAGAGGTACAGAAACATCAAGGACTGAGAATACTGTATATTATTCCACAAAAGGTACAGAATTCAACAAATAACCTGCATCTGTTTTGTTTTGCTTCCACCCCCCCACCCTAGTAATTCTGGGCATGAGAAAAGAGGTGTGGAATCTGGAATTTGCCCCCTGGAGGGAGAGCTGCTGCCAGGGGAACTAGGAGAACCAGGCGAAAAGTTTGGCAGTGGGAGGGGAGAAGCTGGGGATGCTAAGGAAAGGTGGGTCGAAAAGTAGGATTTACATATAGCCAAACATATCTGAAAATTTTAAGCTCTTTCTGAAGATAATATTATAGGAGTCTTCTTTGGTATGTGAGTGAATGTAAGCATGTGCAAATATGTACATAATCCATAGTATAGGGTCCAATTACCATACTATTGTCTAAGTCAAGAGTCAGGATAACATGACCCAAAATAAGATTTTAAAATGGGCAAAAGAAGTACATCTTCAACTTTAAGGGTGTGGTGGCACATGCCTTTAATCCCAGCACTTGGGAAGCAGAGGCAGGCAGATCTCTGTGAGATGGAGGCCAGCTTGGCTACATAGTAAGTTCTAGGCCAGCTGGGGCTACAGCAGGGAGACCCTGTCTCAAAAAGACAAAAAAACAAAAAAGGAAAAGAAAAGAAATATATCTTCATATGTCTTCAAGGTGATGCATACAAGGATCCTTGGCAGGTAACAATAATCCTGCTACTTGGGAAGTTAAAGTAGTAGAGTGATCCAGGAGTTCCTGACTAGCCTGACTTTCATAAGAAAAAAAAAAAAAAAGAGTAAGAAAATATAAGACAAGATGAAATATTTAACCAAAGATTTAGAATGTATTAACAAAAGAATTAGACAAAAATTTTAGGGCTAAAGACCAACTAAGTACTCCCTAGATTGATTTCATAGCAGTACAGATTGACAAACAATACATGGAAAATAGTAAAAAATTTTTTTACAAATGCCAATTTCATTTAAAAATTAAGTGAGGGGCTGGAGAGATGGCTTAGCAGTTAAGAACACTGGTTGTTCTTGCAGAAGACCCAAGTTTGAATCCCAGCACCCACATGGCAGCTAACAACTGTCCGTTAACTCCAGTTCCAGTGGTTCCATTGGTGGCCTCTTCTGCCCTCTTGGGGCATTGCATGATACGGGTGCACTTACCTGCATGCAGGCAATACATGCATACACATAAAATTAAAATTAAAGTAAAAAAATTAAGTGAAAGTATAAACAACAGTTGAAGGTATACTGCATTAGCAAAATTTTCTGTAAACTGATAAGACTACAGACTCAAGAAACACCTCAAACTCAAACAGGATAAACAAAAGAAGCCAAATAAACCACAGGCATTAGTCAGCTTTCTGTCACTGTTATAAATACCCGAGGAAAACAAGTTAAAGCATGAAAGCTTTCTTCTGACTCACAGTTTCACATGATTGAGTCTGCGGTAACTTGCTGTCGTTGCTTCTGGGCCCATGGAGAGACTGAACATAATGGTAGAAGGACACAGCAGAAGAAGCTGTTCACCTCGTGGTAGTCAGGAAGCAGAGACAGAGCAATGAGGACATGGCCAGGATCTAAAATACCTTGCAAGGGCATGCTCCCAGTGACCTACTTCCTTTAATTAAATTCTGACCCCTAAAGGCTCCCAATAGTCCCTTTAGTTACCCCAAAGTCCCACCTCCTAACATTGAACAATAGAAGAAGAGCTGGAGGCTTCAGCACCCTGATTATACTACAGAGCTGTAGTAATAAAAACACCATGATACTGGCATCAAAACAGATACATTGATCAGTGGAATAGAATTGAAGACCCAGATTTAAGTCCGTGAACATTGAGCTACTTGATTTTTGACAAAGGGCCCAAAATACACAAGGATATGTTCTACAAGTGGTGCTTGTCAAACTGGGTAGCTACACATGGAAGAATGAAATGAGAGCCCTATCTCTCACTCTGCATAAAACTGAATTCCAGGGGCTGGAGAGATGGCTCAGCAGTTAAGAGCACTGACTACTCTTGCAGAGGACCCGGGTTCAATTCCCAGCACCCACATGGAGGCTACAAACTCTTCTTAACTCCAGTTCTGGGGGAATCCGAAACCCTCTTCTGACCTCTGCAGCATTGCACGACACAGGTGCACTCACATACATGCAGGCAATACACTCATGCACATAAAATTAAAACAACCCCCCCCCCAAAAAACCCAAAAACTCAATTCCAGATGGATTAAGGACCTCAACATAAGACCTGACACCCTGAATCTGATTGAGAAGAAAGTAGGGAATACTTATAGACAGAGGAACTTACAGAATTTACAGAGGAAAGTATTTTCTGAGCAGGACCCCATATAGTGCAGGCATTAATTTCACCAATTGAAAAATGGTAGTTTGCTTCCGGCTCAAAGGACTTCGTATATTGTTGGGGCTGGAAAGATGGCTCAGCGGTTAAGAGCACTGACTGCTCTTGCAGAGGACCCGGGTTCGATTCCCAGCACCCACATGTCAGCTACAAACCGTCCTTAACTCCAGTTCCAGGGGAATCTGTAGGCCTCTTCTGACCTCCGTGGCATTGCACTACACGAGTGCACTCACATACATGCCGGCAACACACTCATACACATTAAAAAAGAAAAGAAAAGAAAAGAAAAATGGGACCTCATGAAACAAAAAAGATTTTGTACAGCAAAGGACACCATCATTCTAGTGAAGAGGCAGCCTACAGAATGGGAAAGAATATCAGCTATACATCTGACTGAGTATCTAGAATATATGAAAAGCTCAAATCTATGCATTAGAAAAATAAATTAAAAATTGGAGCAAGGAACTAAACAGGGAGTTCTCAAATGTTGAAATGGAAATGGCTGAGAATTTCATTTAAAAATGTTCTACATTGCATCTGATAAATACAAATTAAAACTACTTTGAAATTTCGTCTCACTCCAGTCAGAATGGCTAAGATTCAATAAAAAAATGATGACAAATGCTGGTGACAATGTGGGAAAAGGGAACACTTAGTCACTGCTAATGGTGGGAGTGCAAATTGGTACAGCCACTGTGGAAATCAGTATGGAGATGCCTCAAAAAGCTGAAACTAGATCTATCACATGATCCAGCCTGACCACTTTTAGACATATTCAAAAAGGACCCCACTACAGAGAAACCTGTTCATCTATGTTCATTGCTGCTCTATTCACAATAGCCAGGAAATGAAAACCACTTAAATGGCCATCATGAATGGATGATGAAAATATGGTGCAATTACACAATGGAATATTATTTACCTGCTAAGAAAAACAAAATTATGAAATTCACAGATAAATGGAAGGAACTAGAACCAATCATCTTGACTCAGGTAATCCAGACTCAAGAAAGACAAACATCACATGTTCTCTCTCATATGTGGATATAAGTTTTGAATCTTTAGGTATATGTGTTTCAACTGGAAAATCTGTAGAAGTCAAGAAGCTAATTAGGGGTTGTAGGAGGCTCAAGTAGAGGAGTGAATATGGGGAGAGATAACCGACATTAGAGGCAGGCCTTTTAAAAAGACATATTGAAACTTACTACTGTGGAAGTTTATTTATATAATTTTAATGGAATTACCCTATAACAGGGGAACAATATTCCTACCAGACACCACAGGCTAGAAAATAAAAGCCCAGTGCCACAAATGGTCTCCCTGTTTTGAAGTTGTTTACAAGAGAGGTCTCATAGACCCCCATAGACCTTCAAACAATACTAGCTATTGCTATTACTGAGTTGCCCTCCAGAACCTGATGGTAGACCCTATCACCGAAGACACTACATATGTGAGTCTTAAAACAAACATGGAGAATTCAGGTGGTACTGGCCTCAAAGTTTCATCCCTCCTGACTGGCTTCCATAGTACTGGAAGGTGCTATGCATGCTACTGGGAGAGAAAAGTAATAATCAACCTTGTCCAGCTGTGAACCATGTGAACTACAGAAATGACTGGCCAGAGAAGACATGCCCACTGGTGGAATAGTGGCACCAGTATGATTCGAGGAACCAAGCACCACTTTCTGATTAGATTTAAAGCTCACTTCACAAGATGGAGCCCATACCTAGCACTGTTATCAGGGCCAAGAACCTGGGGCTAGACAGGACACAGGTCATAGAGGAGAACCTACTACTATTATCTTGCTAAATAGACAACTGATTCCAAAAGACTTATGGTTACACTCATAGATTAATGCACTGCTCTGCTCTCACCAGAGAAGCTGCTTCTTGCAGCAGATGATGGTTAATGCAGAGACCCAGAGTTGGTCAGTGTGTAGAGAATAAGAGACTGCAGAGTTCTCAGCCTTAAATGGGACACCTATGTCATATCCTCTTCTCCAAAGGCTCAGGGATCATTTCAGAAGAGAAGGAAGGAAGATTGTAAAGCAGACATGGTGGATGAATACAAGATAACCAAGTTTTCAGGGCACAACATGACAGCCACACATATGAACTCACAATGATTGTGACAACATGCATGTGACCTATGCGAACCCATGCCAAACAAAACAAACCAAAACAAACATGTAGCAGGGAGATGGAGAAGCAGCCTCACCCCTAACTGAGGATCTATTGGCAGTGACAGTTGCCGGGAAAGGGAGAGTCAGTATCCTATAAAGGTGTGGTGCTGGGTAGGCTGATCAGGCTTCAGAGTATGGACCCACACCTCAGAGTGTTTGAAGAACCCAAATTAGGCCTTAAAAATAATAGGGGACATGAAGTGAAGAGGGATAGGAAGATGAGGGCAGATCTGAGAGGAGATGGGGGAGGGAGGTCTAAATATTATAAAAATATGTTGCATGAAATTCTCAAAGAATCAATAAAATATCATTAAAAACCCATCAATATTGGTATCTGTTAGGCTTACAACAATATAGAAATAAGATGTATAATGAAAATAACATAAAATGTGTTCTAAAGTCCCCTGTTGTTGGGAAAGTGGTAACGAAATTATTTCATTGTAGTAAGTCAGGGATGGAGGCTGTAATCTCCGGAACAACTGTGGAAGAAGAACCAAATGGAACTACATGAGAGAAAGAGAATGAAATAACAACAGATAAATTTTTAAAATATTTTTATTACTTTTATTTTATGTGTATGAGTGTATTGCCTGCATGTGTGTGAGCGCACCCGTGTTGTGCAATGCCTGAGGAGGACAGAAGAGGCTGTCGGGTTCCCTGGGACTGGAGTTAATGGACAGTTGTTAGCTGCCATGTGGGTGCTGGGATTCGAACTCAGGTCTTCTACAAGAGCAACCAGTGTTCTTAACCACTGAGCCATCTCTACAGCCCCACAACAAAGAAATTTTATTGATTAAAAGAAAACAAGAGTAGAGAGAAAAGAGTAAAACAAAAGGATGAAACAAGAAACAACCAGAAAATTAAAACAAACTTCTAACTCCAATTAACTACAATAACTTTCAACAAAAAAGGAAATATTAACAGTAAATCTGAGAACTTCAGACTACACTAGAAACAAAACTCAGTACTACTTTAATTAAGAGGTCTGCCTTAAATTAAGAGCATAGACAACTGAAATAGAAAGGGTAGAAAGGATAGACTATATGAATACTAATCAAAAGACAGTGCAAGTGTCTGACAAATGGGATCTGAAGAAATGTTTAAATATATTGAGAGAGATACTTCATTAGGGTAGAGGGTAAATGCATCAGGAAAATCATTTTAGGTTTATAGCCATCAAATAATATAGTTTCAAAATGTGTAAAGCAAAATTGATGGAAATAAAAGGATGAGACGGCTACAACGATCAGTAAGGTTATAGAAGATTTGAATAATAAAATTGTCCAACTTGAGCCAATTTATGTTTATAGAACAATGCACAGCAAAGTCAAAATACTAATTTTTTAAAGTACAAATGGAACATGTGCCAAAATTGTCCATATGCTGGGTCATAAAGCAAGCCTCAATCAATTTCAAAGATTCAATCATTCAGAATATGTTCTTTGAATATATAGTGGAACTAAACTTTAAATGAATTAACTTTAAAATTCCTCACTTATAAAAATGAATGTACTTCTAAGGTAAGTCACGCACAGAAATTAGAAAATGTGTTCTGAATGATAAAGAAAGTATAATTCTTTAAAACGTGTGTTAGACATCCAAATACTTAAAGGCACATACACAGCAAGAGTAGAGAAAAGGGATAATCTTAGCTTTCATTTTAAGAAACTTGAAGTACAGCAATCACAAGTCAGACAGAAGAAAGAAACAACAAAGACATAGAGGTGAAAAAGAAATAGAGAAGAAACTCAAAATTAGACAAAAGCCAAATAGTGCTTCTTTGAAAAGATTAATAAAATCAAAACCCCATAGTATGGCTTATTTATAATGGAGAAGACATATAAAGTAATATTAGGAATGAAAAGCAAACAGTACTGCAGATCATAAGGTATCACAGAAATAAACCCAGGATATTGTAGACTGCTTTACTCAATGAATTCGTCACTATAAATTCCTAAGGGGGGGGAGCAAACTTAACTAATTTTGTTAAGAACAGTTTTATTTTAGCAAGAAATTAAATCTACTATTTAAAACTTCTCCAAAGGGAAAACCTTAGGACGGGATGCTACTCTGTTGCTGAGTTGCTTCAGACATTTAAGGTATAAATAATACCAATATCATACTGTATAAACTTTACAGAGTACAGAAAAAGAGGGAATACCTGCTAGTCAGTTTCATGGAGCCTGCCACTAATACCTCAAAGGAGTTGAGAAGCACAACACTCAACACAACAGTAAATCAAACAGAGTAACACACAAGAAGGACAGTTCCATAGAACCAAGTGTGGGGTTTCTTGTAAAAATATAAGAGATTTTAAAGAAAATTTCAAGAAGCTCAGTAGAAAGTAAATTAAAAAATTATGAAGGTACTTAATGAAGGTAGATGTCTAACTTGTCATAAATCTATGGAAAGACCTTCAACTTCATCAAATTATATAGAATACAAATAAAAACAATTGTATTTATCATACACGCACATGAAATTGTGGGAAATCTGGATATGAAAGTATAAATGGGTTATAACTATCTTCAAGAAGCATTTAGAAGTCTCTATAAAGCAAGTTCACTCCTGGTTTTATATATAACAAATCCATTTATATGTTCACCAAAAATATGTACAAGATTGTTCTTTATAGCACATGATCCATAATTGTGCCAGGCTGGAAATAAAGTAGATGCCCATCAAAAGTAGGCTGGGTAAATAAACTCTGCTGTGTTTGTAAAATGGCACAACATAAAGCAATAAAAATGAGCACATTCCTGTCACACACTGCACGAATGCATCTCACAAACATAATGTGTGACTAGAGCAGTCAAGGGGAAGAGTACCTACTACACGGATTCACTAATGTAAACCAGGCAAAACTACTATATGGTGGAAGAGGTAATGAAAGTGGTGATCCTTCAGAGTTAGGGGCTGGAATGAGTCTGGGGTGCAGCAAATGTTTGTTTCTTGGTCTGGTGCTAAATATATTGGTATGTTCACTTTACACCCTTGAAATTTGTCCATTTTTTTTCAATTTATTACACTTTGACACCAAATTCACTTTAAAACACTATATGAAAGATGGGGAGTTGACTCAAACTTGAAGACCTACATCAATCCCCAGCGTTCGTGTAAAAGCCAGGCATGGTGGTGGGTACCTGTAACCCCAGTGTTAGATTGTGAGGGCAGAAAGAGGAGGACAAGAGGAATCTCGCTGGCTAGTAAGCCTAGCTGAATCAATAAGCTCCACCTACAGTGACACACCTCATATCAGAAAACAAGGTGCTCTGCCTCTGGCACTCACACACACACAAGTGCACATACACACGCATGAACACACACACGCTCCCCCAACCACTATAAGGAACCTTGCAGCTAAGTTGTTGAATGTGTTTCAACTCAGTTGATTTAGGAGAACCTTTCAATAAGATCAGGGAAGATGGGTAGCAAAAGTGCTTTTTCCTTTTCCAAGAATTACCTGCGTGCACAAACGAAAGGATGAGGACACGAGACATGGAAAAGGAGGGTTCCAAGTAGATGGAAAGCTGCGGTTATTTGGAAGGCAAGGTTTGAGATGAAATTCTTTGAGTTAAATCAAAGGTTCTGCTGTAGAAAGCAATGTTATTGAAACTGCGTGACAGTCAGATGATAGTGATGCCCTTATGGGTAGCGAATGGGGACATTTCTTCAAAGCAACCTGAGGTGGTTAAACTCACTAACCATATGGTGGGTAGGAGAGAAGCAGGTAACCTTAATTCATATCTTGACATCAATTATCTGTTCATCTCCCATCCACCTTACACCAGACAGATTGCATCTTTCTTTGGAGGAAGAAAGCTAATTTATTTGCTCTGTTATTTTGGCTTTCCAAGTTTTTGTGTTTTCTTAGCTATGGCAGGAAATGCTAATAAGACTCCAAAAGAAAGCTCAAATTTGGCTAAGGAATAAGCTTTTGTAACATTTAAGAATCACTTGAATGCTCACCATTTCTTTCCTTAATTAAAATTCTAATTGTTTCGGGGATATATACAGGATTTGGACATGCATGTGTGCATGTATATAGGTATGTTCACGTATACTTTGATAAACATATTAATTTTCTAGTTCTAATTGTTTCGGGGATATATACAGGATTTGGACATGCATGTGTGCATGTATATAGGTATGTTCACGTATACTTTGATAAACATATTAATTTTCTAGTTCTTTTTTTAAATCATAGTTATCAGGGTATATAAGGTATGTAATTGGAGTTTGCTTGATTTCTTGGTCAATTTAAATCTTGTTTCTGCTTAGCTAAATACCCTGAAAGTCATTATTAACTTCCTATGGAAACAAAGAATGACATGAGTAAACTTATTTTCTTATATCACATAAAGATATGCTTTATCTGAGTCTAATACTGATGGTTATATGTTACTAATACATACTTATGTGACCTAATCACTAACTTAGAAAAATTAATTAGAGCTGGGCATGGTGGCACACACCTTTAATCCCAGCAGAGGCAGAGGCAGGCAGATCTCTGTGAGTTCAAGCCCAGCATGGTCTACATAGTGAGTTCTAGGTCAGCTGGTGCTACAGGGAGACCTTGTCTCAAAAAGACAAAAAGAAAAAAAAAAAAGAATGAAGAATTAATTAAAAATATAACCATAGATCAAAAGCAATCCCATTCAAGATAGTTTATAGTTTTAGCTCTCAGGAAACTGTAAATTTTCATTTACATTAAAGTTTTAAAAATATCTTTCATTATGTAAGCAAAAAAAAAAAAAAACCCAGTAGAGTATAACAACATACATACAGCTTACCTCTCAGAGATCGTGTATAAATAAGGCAATAGATTGTAGCACTATAGTATAAAACCTAAAAAAAAAAACAAAAACAAAAACAAAACTGTCCAGAATGATCATCTGTGATAACAGAATAATATTTGCAGGAGCAAAGTACTGTATCAGTACTTATTTACCTATCCTCACAGTCTCCTAAAGGAAATTGGTGACAAATAAAATCTCCTCATATGCTCTGTGATAGGAAAATCCACAGGGGCTCGGACTCAGGCCCCTGGTCTCCCTGTGTGGGATCATGAGCAGTGCATAGAGAAGGGTGAAGAAGCCATCCAGGCCAGGGCTCTCAGTTGTCATCATTTGGGCTGGGGATGAGATGATAACACACTGACAATAGAATACTTGGACTTGTTTGAGTGTGGTTTGGATTCATTTCAAAAGCTCCTAGTGTGAAGTCTGGAAGTCTGCATTATTTGTTTGGTTTTGTCTTTTTCTCAAGTTACTGTCATTAATACTAATGCTCACAGAAGCTTGAGATTTGTTTCTTTAATCAATCCTCTGATTTTTCAGAGGAGGACATTGAGGCTCAGAGAAAAGAAGTGATGCTTGGAATGTTACCCAGCTCCTGAATACCACTGAGTGACAAAGTCCCAACTGTTATCACTTCCAAGCCAAGCTCTTTTCTACCATGCTTTGTTGCTTCTGACATAATTTGTTCCCTGTTCAGCAAGTGATCAAATCTCCTAAGAACTGATGTTGTGGTGGTTTGAATGAGAAATGTGCCCCTAGGCTCTTGTATTTGAACTCTAGGTCTCCTGTTGGTGGTGCTGTTTGGGGACGTTACAAACTTTTAGGAGTGCAGTCTTGCTGGGAGAAGGCTTTGAGAGTTTGTAGCCTCTCTCCACTTCTAGTTTGCTCTCTCTGCTTCTTTTGTATGGTAGAGACGTGATCTCTTAACTTCCTGCTCCAGCCACCTGCTCCCATGTGCCTCCTGCCATTATGGACTCTCCCTCTGGAAGTGCAAGCCCAAATGAGCTCATTCTTGCATAAGTTGCCTTTATCCATGATATTTTACAACAGTAACAGAAAAGTAACTGATCCAGTCATATACTCAGACATACAATTCCACATAACTGTGACTTCCTCTCAACTCATTCAGTCATTCTGCTAAAAGGAAGTCCAAAGGATGAAAAAGAGTTAAAAGTAGTTCCTTCCTTTCAACGCTTCAAAAAGTAGTAGCCTAAAATAACCATGTGACCCAGCAGTACCACTCCTGTGCATTTGTCCCAAGGACCATATCTCCTACCACAGAAATACTTGCACATCCATATTTATTGCTACTCTTTTCACAACAACAGTGAAATGGACTCAGCCTACATGTCCATCAATAGATAAATGGGTAATTAAAATGTTGTATGTAGATACAATGGAATTTTACTCTGCTATAGATAAAAGTGAAAATTTCAGGAAAATGAATAAATCTGGAAATTATTATATTAAATAAGGTGATCCAGACTGAGAAAGACAATTACTGTATGTTTTTTCTTATATGTGGATTCTAGCTTTGTTTTTGCATATGCATGTATAGTGTGCATGGATGTATGTATGCATGTTTATGTGTTTGCATATGTGCATGTGTGCATGAGGAAGCTAGAGGTTTACATAGGATGCCTTCCTCTATTGCTTTCCATTGTATAATTTGAGGCAGAATCTCTCACTTGAACCTGGACCTTGTCAGAGAGGCTAGTCCAGCTAGCCAGCTTGTGCCAGGGATCCCCTGTCTCAGTCTCTCAAGCACTCTGTAAGCAGGAGGGCCACCATGCTTGTCCACTATTTATATGGGTGATAGGGATGTAAACTCTAGTCCTTACGTTTGCATGGCAAGCATTTTATCCAGAGTCATCTCCCAAGTACTTATAATTAGCTTTGAATGTGTGTGTGTGTGTGTGTGTGTGTGTGTGTGTGTGTAGGTTATGAAATTAGAAAGGGGGATACATGAAGATGAGTGGGGAGTGATAGAATGCATGTGACATGAAAGGTGAAAAGGGGTTACTGGGGTGACAGGGTAAATGAGGGTAGGATGATGAGAGAGAAGAGTAGGAAGGTCAATAAAAGCAAATTATGTTTGGAAATGTCATAATGAAACCAAATACTGTGTGCTTTAATTTTAATAATAATATTAAGAAAGAAAGTAGTTAGACTGGGAAACCAAGAACTATATACCTTTGTACCATTCAGAAGTGTGGTTGATGTGCAAATGGTTTCTGCTCAGCAAAAAGAGATAATTTCAAGGGAACAGTTTATCAACCCTTAGGTCAGTAACCAGTTTTGCATACAAGCCAAGCAATCCTATTTTAACCTATTTAGTTTCCTCTCTGTTGCTGTGCTAAAAATTTCATACCAAAAGCAACATAGGGGGAGAATGGGTTTATTTGGCTTTATATTTCCAGATCACAGTCTATCATTGAGGGAAATAAGGGTAGGAACCTGCAGAAGAAACCATGGAGGAAAGCTGCTTGCTGGCTTGCTCTATGGCTCTCTCATTCACAGGCTCCTCCTGCTTAAAATTCTTTTACAGCTCAGGACCACCTGCCTAGGGATGTGCGCCCCACAGTGGACTCAGCTTTTCTGCATCAATTAATAATCAAGACAATCCCCTACAGACAAGGTCAATCTGATCTAAGCAATTCCTCAACTGAGGCTTTTCTCTCAGGTGTAGGCTGTGTCAAGTTGACAAAGCTAAGTAGGATACTTCCTTTATTAAATTTCATGTTTATATTCATATTTGTTGAATCATTTTGGAGCATAAAGCCTCATTGGTTCATGAGTTTAATGGTAAGATAATTAAAATAATAGTTGACTCCCCCCCCATTTCTTCATCACTGTTTCAAGAACCTCTCAGTTGAAACTAGAGGGATGGCTCAGTGATTAAAAGCACTTGCTGTTCTTTTCTAGCACCTACATCAGCAACTCATGCGCCCCCACCCCACCCCTGCCTCCCGTAAGTCCAGCTCATGCCTTCTTCTAGCTCCAGCAGGGTGTGGCATACATATGCATACAGCATACACATACATAAAATTAAAATATTTTTTAAAAAGAACCACTCAGTTGGGAAAGTGAATGGGAGCTCCATCATGAAGATGAAGAGGGGTGGAGAGTGGAGAGGTGGAGGAGAATAGGGGGTGGGCTGTGGGGGAGGGTAGAAGGGTAGATACTGATTAAGGGACAAGACCATGCAGTATGTAGTTTTATATTTCTTACTGTGTACCCATCCAAATCAACCTGTGGAAATAAGGGCAATATGGGAGAAAGTGAAGTTTTTTTGGCCTTTGAAGATTTTCTTCTTTGTGGAAGCACGAAGCAATAATAGCAATATACAAACATTAGCAATGTTTAATACATACACACTTCATAATATGCAAAGAAAAATTCTCAGCACCCCCAGATCCCCTGTGTGCTGCCTCCTATCCTGCCTCCTGCACCTATCAAACCCTCCTTATGTTTTATGAGGGACTCTCAGTGGCCCCAATCTTGTGAGGGTCTCAAGTGAGTAATCACAGCTGTTCCAGTTTCAACACAGCAACTGCCTTGCTTGGAGGACAGGGTTCCACAGCAGATTCCTAGGCTTGACTGTCCTCATCCTCTAACCTCCCACTCACTCTCTGAGCAGGCTGCTCCCAGCTGTCAGGGCTCTGAGCTCTACACTCCTTCCAGTTTATTCTTGTGGGTACTGAGGCTGTTTTCAGTTTTTAACCTGTGGTGAAGGAATCCCCCCGGGGGAAGGGCTTGTTAAAATGAGGTTAGTCTGAGGAGCAGTGTTACTGCTCTGTAGCAAAACACTTGACCTTGAACTTCTAATCCCCCTGCTTCCTCATCCTCCTCAGCGCTGGTATTACAGATGTGACTCACCATACCCAGATTGTGGAGACTGGGGATAAAACCTAGAGCTTTGTGCAAGTACCCTACCAACTAAGCTACATCCTGCCCCAGGGTTCTGCACTTCTAACAAGCTACCAGGTAGTGTAGGTTTCTCTTGGTGCCAGAAGCCCTCTTCATTCTCCCTGAATACCTATCATTCCTTATCACCTTCCATCCTTCCCTTTTCTTCAGCAAGTCTCATTCATTCAGAGGCTTGCTTTTTGGTTATTGTGGTAACTAAAAACTGTCAAGATTAATGATTTTTCCTAGGTAAGAAACATGCTTTAACCATGGTTTCCTGCATATCCATGTTCACTTTTCTGCCACCTCCATGCACATTGGAAAGCGTTTATTGAACATCTTAAACATCTGTAAAAAGAGGACAATATTTGTGAATGGGAAGGGATAAATAGTAAAGTCAGAATGGAGAGAAAGCTTTTTGGTACTGAAAAGTCACATGCTGCATGGGCATTTACAGCATTTACTCTATTTGTCAAGCAAATAGAATAATTTACCACAAATTCAAATTCCTAAAACAGGCTAGTGAATTCTCTTCTTTTATGAGCCTTTCATTCTAAAAGTAGGTTATGAATGCCAGTACAGTATTTCCTGTAGAAAATGTTGATTAACTTTGTGTGCAATTGAGCTGTTAATAAGCAGTTCTGTAGCTTTGGGAAATAAAACAAATATTGACAAAGCCTAGTGAAATGGCTGGTGATTATCACACCCTTTCTCCCACAGACCAATTGGGGCCCTCACATGGCAACCCTCAGGCAAACTTTGCCCTTGGAGAGAGATCAAATAATCCACATAATCAGTTCTTACTTATCCAAGTTTAGAAAAAGTTCCCAGAAAGAAAAAAATCTTTTGTTAACCAAAAATATAAATGGTGCTCTCTACAATTTTACTCATCCTCTGCCAATTTTTGCATGTGAAGATGCTGAGTCCTAAAGCTTAAGGACCTGGAAAGGTTCTAAATGTTGCTGTCTAAGTGGGAAATGGCAATCATTTTCTAAGTTATTGATAATCACTTAGAAAAGTAATTTGCAACTGTCAACATCTTACGCATCATCTGCTGTCATCATCTTCATCTGGAAGGTGGATGTACTCCTTGAATTTATCACCTATATGGGCCAACATAGAAATGCAGGCTGGGAGTGGTTATAGTGGTTTGAATGAGAATGTCACTCAAAAGCTCAAGCATTTGAAGATCAAGTATTTGAACACTTTGTCCCTATTTAATGGTGCTGTTTTGGGAGGTCATAGAATCCTTAGGAGAGGTAGTCTTGCTGGAGGAAGTGTGTCACTGGGGGCAGGCTTTGAGGATTCATAGCTTTGCCCAAATTTCAATCTACTCCCTTTGCTTCCTATTTGTGATTGGAGACATGATCTCTCAGCTTTTGGTTCCTGCCACCATGCCTGCTCCTTGCTGCCATACCTCCCCACCATGATGGACTCATCACCTGGAACTGTAAGCCAAAATAATCTCTTCCTTCCAAAAGTTGCTTTTGGTAATGGTATTTTATCACAGCAACAAAAAGTAACTAATACAGAAGTTTGTACCAGAGAGTGGGATGTTGTTGTGAAGAACCTAACCATGTTGTTTTTTGGAGGAATATGGAAGACTTTGTAATTCTGAACTAGAAAAATTGTTTGTTGTAAGAAGAGCTTAATGGGTCATAGTAAGAGTCCGGAGGACAGTAGCGCTAAGAACAATGCAGGTGGTAGAGATCCAGTTCAAGAAGTTTCATAACGAAACAAGGCCTGTATTAAGAAACATGCTAAAGACCACTCATATGATATTTTGGCAAAGAATATGGCTGCCTTTTGCCTATTTCCTAAAAACTTGCCTAAAGCTAAATTAAAAAGTAATGGATTAATTTCTTTGGCAGAGGAAATTTCAAGACAGCATAATATTGAATCTGTGGCTTGATATTTCTTATGCAGGTCTACAGTGAAAAAGAGCTAAAGAAGCAAAAAGAAAAGCAAGATGTACAGTTTAAAGAGAAACACAACAGGGGGTGGAGAGATGGCTCAGTGGTTAAGAGCACGACTGCTCTGGCAGAGGACCCAGGTTCAATTCCCAGCATCCACATGGTGGCTGTGAACTGTCCTTAACTCCAGTTCCAGGGGAATCTGAGCCTCCGTGGCATTGCATGACATGGGTGCACTCACCTGCAGGCAATACAATCATACACATAAAATAAAAATAATAAATAAAATATTTAAAAAATGAGAAACACAACAGCAACTTAGAGGGAGGCCATAATTGCCAAGGAGAGTAGCACCATTAAGGTGAGACTTCCTGTTCTGCACTGAACAATAGGAAGGATGCCCTCAGGGTAAGATGCTACGAAGCTAAGCTTCCACCTTGTGAAAGGAAAAGGCTTAAGGAGTTTTCTGCTCCTAGAAAATAACATATAAAACCTGCTGCAAAAGTGATTCAAGGGGGTAAGGGTCTGTCCCAAGCAGGCTGCTCAACTTTCCAGTATTGTCCACCTGGAACTGGCTTTAGATACAAGAAAGATGCACGAATGAAGGGGTTGTAGATTATCCCCCTCTCAGTTTCAGAGAGCAGCTGAGACCATGCAACTGCAAGAAAGCCCTGAGAGACAAGGAGGCCACATGAGGCCAGTGTTTGAAGCTGTGAAAATGAAGCTTAGGGTGCAGTGGAGACCACACAGTGTTGGAGAAAGCTGCACACAGGGAATGGAACCAGCCCTGTATAAGATGTATGAATACTGCAGGCAGCAAAGATAGAGGGGCAGACCAACCTAAGTCCTAAACTGAAGATCCAGACCTCAAGCTCGGAGCTACTGGGTTTGGTGTTTGCCCTGCTTGGCTTGCTTTGGTCCAGTATTTCCTCACTATACTATATTCCTTTTGGAATGGGAATGTGCATTCTACGCCATTGCATGTTGGAAGTATGCAATTTGTTTTTCTTATTTTAGAGGGTATTATACATAAGAGATTTCCAAAGAGATTTTGGATTTTTGAAACAGTGTTGAGGCTGTTAAAGACTATAGGAACTTTTAAAGTTGGACTAGAGTCATACTATATTATGATATGGCCAAGAGCTATGGGGGCCGTAGAACGGAATGTAGTTATTTGAGTGAGAAATGTCTTCCAAAGATTTAATTCTTTGAATGCAAAGTCCCTAGTTGGTGTTGTTTGGGTAGGTCATGAAATCTTTAAGATGGGTAGCCTTGTTGGAGGAAGTATATCATTGGGGTTAGGCTTTGAGAGTTCAGAGCCTCACCCCACTTCCAACTTACTCTCTTTGCTTCCTGTTTGTGATCAAAGACCTGATCTCTCAGTGTTTGGTTCCTGCTACCATGCCTGCTCCTTGGTGCTATACCTCCCCACTATGATGTACTCATCCCTCTGGAACTATAAGCCAACATAATCTCTTTCTTCTGTAAGCTGATTTTGGCCATGATGTTTTATCACTGAAACAGAAAAGTAATGAATATAGTGCTGTTATGTATAAGTCTGAAGGAGCACATTATTAAATGATTATGCTTAAATAGAAGTGATGCTAGAAACCATTTTCTTTCTCTTGGAGACACCATTGTTATCAAATTACACCTTGCTCCTGCTTCTTCTCTGAGCTGGTGCCACCACCTCCATCTTGTCAGACTTTCATAACCAAGTATGAAAGACAAGGAAACCAGGACTATGACTTTCCTCCTTCACATCTGGAGCTTGAGGATGCTCCCCAGTCTAGATTTCAGGGTGGGAAAAGCAGCTGATTAGCGACTGCTAGGAAATTTCTTTCTCTTAGATAGAAACAGATACCTGGAGGTGGGAATAGCTAAGTTTGTAAAGTGCTTACCATCCAAGCATGAAGATCTGAGTTCAATCCCCAGAACCCATGTAAAAATGCCAGGCATGGTGGCAAGTGCTCTTAATCTCAGAGCTGGGAAGGCAGAGATAGGGGGAAACCTACGACTTTCTGCTGGCTAATTTAGCCTAAACTATGAGTTCCAGACCAATGAAAGACTCTGACACAAAGGAGGTGGACTTAATTTCTGATGATGACACTGAAAGTTGTCCTTTGTTCTCCACACACTTGTGCATGAAACACACACACACACACACACACACACACACACACACACACAGCTGAAACCCTGAAAGCCTGTATGCCTGGAAGATGTCTTTCTTCTGCATGCTGGTGTGATTGTGTGAGGATATAATATTCCACAATGGAGGCAAACATTTTGTAATCCCTAGAACAAAAGCCTGAGGGATGAAAAGCAGAACTCTGGCGTCACTGGTAGACCTGCCCTTGCTTTCCAGATGATTTGCTCTGTCTTAGTCTCTGTTAGTTGCTTTTCTTTATCTTGCTGCCCAATATGCTCTAGGTTTCAAGTAGGGAGCCACAGGGATGGTGGCATCAGTCATAGAAATATGCTCTTCCAGTCCTGACCAGGCAGCCTGACCCTGATTCCTTTCTGTGCCAAATTCCTGGTGTCGTTTGTAAGTCTCAGATCTGGAGCCAAAAGTGGTTCTCAGAGTTTATAGTTTCACAAACAGACCTATGTTTGGGGGAAGTTTACTTCTCCAAATACAATCTATAAATTATTGTCTCTTCGGTTATATGAAAAGAATAGCATTTTAAAACAGACTGTTAGCAGTCATTTATGTCTTTGAAAATGAAGCTGTATATTAAGGTCTTTCCTTCATAAGGTAAAGTGTTTTCACCATTGACTCTGAGCCCAGACCTTCAGACCACAGTGTGATGAAAGAGATAAGACCCCCAGACTGTGGTGTGATGGGAGGCAACAAGGCCCTTAGATTAGACTGTAGTGTGATGGAAGGGGATAAGATCCTTAGACTGCAGTGTGATCAATGGGATAAGACACTTGACTAGAGTGTGAGGAAAACACCTCCAGACTGTAGTGTCATGGGAGGGGATACACATTTATAGTTAGTTAATTGTGAAGTGATGCAATACTGTCTTTGGAAACTTACAAAAGTCACTTGTAAAAACCAAACTAAAACGTATGTTGATGTTATCTGTCATTTTTCCTCTTCATTAAATAACACCAAAAGTTGCCTTTTAAAAAATTAGATTGATTACTTCACAGAGATAACCACAGACTATTCACAATCATTCATCTTTGCACTTTTGTTTGTGTATATGACAATCAACAATTGGGAGAAAATGATTTCAGAGTTAGAAATTCTTACCATTTTTTACCAAAGCTGCATTTGTTGTAGGGTTTCAGAGCTGAGATAGTAACAGCAGCACTGCCCTTTTTAGCTTCCTTCCTTTTCATCATTGTTATTTTTCACAGTGTGTATTCATGTGTTTGTAACTTGGTTTTTATTGTTGTTGCTGTTCTTTTTGAGATAGGGTTTCCCTGTTGCCTCAGTTGACCTGGAACTTGTTAGCTATGTAGACCAGGTTGACCTTGATGTCATAGAAATCTGCCTGCCTTTGCCTCCCAAGTGCTGGGATTAAAGGTATATGCTGCCACACCTGAATCTTGTATGCTTGTAAAATTTGTAAGCAAAATGCACTTCATTTCATCTGCATACATATAATATGCACATATTATATATATATATATATATTATATATCACAGAAAAATTGTGCTGGTAGCTAGGCATCACATTTAGAAAGTATAGATCTAAGTCCTCAAACTAGCAAACAGCAAAACAAAACAAGCGAAAGCATTAAGTTGGTGCCATAGAAGATCTGTGTGACAGAAGCCACAAAGACACCATCTACGTTAGCTCTGACTCCTTGGGATTGTGCTTACATTTCCAAAGACCGAGGGTAGAGAAAGCGTCTGAGGCATTTAAATGCAGAAGAGAACCAGCTCTAAACAGCCTGTGGTTTAGACTACCCACTATCTCTCTAGCTCTTACCTATCTCTTCTCGGTCATTGCTACCCTTATGTGATTTTTTTTCTTTGTTTTTTAGAGGCTAGGACTTGAAACATAAAATACGTGTGAGATGTTTGATTCTCTTAGGATATAGACTGTCCAAGCTAGTGAAAGTATGATTTTCAGAAGCACAGCACATTCAAAGCTGTGCTTTCAGGAAATGGTAAGCAACTGGGAAGACCGGAAAGAGTGGCAGAGTCTAACTTGGGAAGCTGGTTAAAGAATTCTTGTGCTAGTTTAGATAATTTTGAGAGGTTTTGGTAGTGTGAACTGTGTGCTGTGTCCTGGTGAATGGAGAAGAAACGGGTGTTGAAATGTCAAACTTGCTATATCTTAAATATATCTTGCATTTCTCTCCATCTCAACTGAATTTGATCTGAAAGCCCAGCCCCGCTTGAATCTCTGGCAATGCTTACCCACCTGGCCACGTGGTCTGATGGCTACACCTTGCCATCATGCTGCCAGTGTAGACAGGCAGAATCACCTTGAAGTTCTCCAGGCAGCTCCAGTTACACTCAGGACTTCTGCTGTGCCTCAGAAGCTCCTGCTGCACATTGCTGGGCTGACTCAGACTTCTAGAATCTAGTTGAGCAGTATCTCTTCAGTGCAGTCTCAAGTGAAATGTTCAGGGGTAAAGCTGACCGTCCTCTTCTTTGGGCTCTTCAGAATCTCATCCAGATTTGGATTTAGCACTTACACAGAATCATACCTACATTTCAACTCCATCCTCTGTGATGGCCCATAGAAGGCAATTGGTAAAAATTTATTGATTGCTAAAATTCTATGACAGAGACTCAAGTAGGCCCTATTTATTGCTCTTTCGCATAATGCAGCTCTTGCCACTAACCTCCTGTCTTCAGTCCCATTCCTGTGTTTCTCTTGTGCTAATTGCTTAGTAACACAATCTTTTCAAGACATGCATTGCCTTATAGCTCCCCTTCCCCACCACTGATGGAGCATTTGCTGATCTCTATGTTAATAGCCTTGCCACTTGTCAATAAACCAACCAAGAGCCATGTGACTGACTATGTGACTAATTCCAGGTTTTACTTGCTTGGAGGACAAGAGTAACCCAACCCAGTAGACACCTGACAACTTAACTCCGAGCCCTCACTGGCCATTTCTACAGATTACTAGGTGATACCTGAAGAACTCTGTACTGTATCCCTGACCTCATCCTTGTCACCAGGCCTAATTTCACCCACCAGCAATTATACCTATACCTCCACCACATCTTACTACCCTTGCTAACCATCCACAGCAGCTATAAGTGATGCCTTCTCTGATCACTTGCCCTTTAGTGTAGGACTGGTATCATCTTGTAGAATTTTAATATACACCAGACAAAATGTACTGGATTTGGGAACTGCTTGAATTCAGGGCAAAAGCAGAACTTTATGGACCAGGAATTGAAAGCTAATAAGCTAACAGGATGATTCAGAATGTGGAGAAGGTACAGAGAGATGAAAGCACAGAAGAGGGACTGTTTTTAGAAAGAACGTTCAGCTTTTAAGAATTAATAATGGGTATAGTTTTTTATGTGCCCATGGATGACACTGAGATATTAAATGAAGTATGTATGACATGGCATCAACCAAGAAGCAGACAAACTAGTGTCAGGCTTTGTGCCCACTTACCTAGCAACCTAGGATGCATCATGTGGAGTCCAGGGAACTGGCAGAAAGTTAATAAAAGTTCTAAGGGGTCTTGAGCCTGAGCTCGACTCAACAACCCTGATAAATTGTCATTTAAAGTCCAGCCTCCTTGCCCCTTCTTCTAAGACCTAACTGCGTTTATATGCAGTGGGTAGCTTAATCTTTTACGGACCCTTAGTGTATCTTAAAGTTACCTCTAGATGGTGGCTAAAGCACTCCAATATACCTATCCTTGTACCATTTGTCAAGGCTTTCTAAGAATGCAGCTAGCCCTCTCTACTGTACGTAAAATTTTCTCTTTTTCAAAGTCTTCTTTCATCCTCACAAATAAGCGAGAGCTGACTGCTATAGATTTATGCAAATTCAGTTTTTAACCTGCCAGCCAAAGAATAGGGCATAGAGATTAAGTCTTAAGATGTTTTTCAGTTTTTGAATTTTGTGTTCCAGGGAGAATGTGTTTGATTTTTCTTTTGGCAGATTTGATGTAGACATAAAAACGGAAGGTTAATTGTTAGCCTTGGGTATTCAAGGGAGGTAAGGGGTTTTGCATACCCTGTTTAGAAAGGACATACTTACTGCCTAAGGATTTAACTCTGGATTAGGAGTTTCTGATTCAAATTGAAGATACAAATAAATGTCAAATAACCAAACTGGTTGCATTGGGAGTCACTCATTAGAGAGTGCAGGCAGTTGGCATAGCTAATGAGAGACTGTCTAGCAGAGAAGACAAGAATGCTTGATTCTAGGCGCCTTTCTGCAAATATCATGCAGAGAACTCAGAATAGGAGACTTTAATTTCCCAGATTACTTCAGTTCTAGATCTGACAGAGGAGAAATGCAAATTTGCTTTGCCTTTTACCTGACAGGTGTGTAGGAGGTTATTACAGCTAGAAAGCACCAGCTTGTGCCTCTAGCAGCACCTCAGGCTAATCTGAGCTTTTGTCCTTTTGTTCCAACTTGTTTTACTGGGATAAGGGGCATTGATAGCAGGGCTGTTTATCATCCCTTGCTTGCTCAGTGAAGACAGACTGCCACCTTAGAATCCCTGGGTCTTGACTCTGCCCAAGATTTGCCAACTGATGACAGGAACACCCACTCAAACGTCTGGGAAATGTCTGCCTCTTCACTGTTCCCGTCGATTCTTCTCCACCTCAGGGCCCTGGCACAGACCTTGCTCCTTCCCAGGAGGAAGCCTTCTGGCACTTATCACATGTTGGCAGAACCAGCCACTCCTCTACATGTTTCTTGTTGGCTGCAACCTGTCTCCTAAGCGAGAGGCAACAAGTGGGGGACACATCAGTTCTCAGTGATCTTAAGAGTGCATGCTACCTGCCCAGGGTTATCTTGAAGGAATAATATCTGGCTGGCTAGTGCATTTGCACAGATAAGGGCAATGGATTTCTCAGTGTTTTGAGGTATATTCTTTACAGTCAAGGTTCACTTCATGAAAATATCTGCCTGTTTACTGTCTTTAGCTATGTCTGAGTTTTTCTCTAGCCAGGAACACAAATACCTGCCTCACTCCATTGCATTCTCAAGCCATGACACCAGCACAGTCAACTTTCGCTGACAGGTGTATTATACTGGTTGCATTAATAGCTTATCTATTCTTATAGCAATTTGGCTTTTGTTTGTGCCACACAACTGACATGCATTTCTCTGTGTCTTTTCACCAGTCCCTTATCATTTTCTCAGTTCTTACCCATCATCTCTAGGGTATTTGATGCTGTCAGGTATCTTCTCTCCTTAAAGGAAGGCTCTGTCTCCACAGCACTTAATTCTCCTTAACTCTTCTAAACTCTCCTTTGATGTTTCCCCTTTAGATCCTGTTGACTAGTAACCTAAGGCTTTGTTCTTGGTCCTATGTCTATTTATTCTCAAAATTAATGCTTCTATCATAATGGCAATGATTTTACATGAATATTTAAATTTACATAAAAATCTATTCTGTATACCTAACTACCACTGTTCTTCTTGGATATCCAATCTCCCTGGAGTTCTCCATTCCAGGGAACTGACTGATGGGGTTTAATATTGTATCTAACATTTACTTATTGTAGAAGCCTGGGCAAGTTAGTCTGTATTGTCTCTGTTTCCTCAACTACAACATGGATTATGGTGCTGACAATAAAGTCTAGCTCAGTGGATTTAGAAAGCACTTGCGTGGAGAAGGCTAACTGTACCCTGGCACCATAACATGCATTGAAAAGTTACTATTATTAGTCATCATCTACTATCTAGTGGTTTGCCAAGTTATTTCTATTCCTCTTCAATCATCTTTCTATTTTCTATCTCTGTTTCATTTCTATTCTCTTTTGAGTGATGGCCTGCAGCCCTTCAGACCTGGAATGTCAGAGCCACCTTGCTGTGCTTCATCAGTCATTAAGCTGATTCATCATTCACAAGGTGTTCCTACTATCAATGAATCATAATCGGATTCTTCAGCTAGATCCAAGACTCAATGTTAATTATTCCTGCTGTGGAAGTTACCTGATTGGCTATTGCTCAGCATATGAGCTTCCACTCTGGTCAAGTCAGTCAGCTCCGCATCATTTCCAATGTCAGAGAATGTTATTTAGATGGCAACACCCACCTTGGTTGGGGAAGGGAGAATGCTGGTGACACATCCCTGTGTATTGACCATCCTTAATACTTCTAACAGATAGATCTTGAGCTGATTGATTTTTGAAATCCTTGGCTTTTCTTAAGAATGCAAAATTCTAGAGGATAAAAAGTGTGAAAACTAACCTGGGGTGGGGAGGATGTAACTCAGTGGTAGAGCACTAGACCAGCATGCATGAAATCTAGGTAAATTACCACCGACCTACCTCCCCACCTCCCCACCTCCACCAAAAAAAAAAAAAAAAAAAAAAAAAGAA
>NW_008348613.1:1140493-1151613 GCF_000622305.1 Nannospalax galili
CCCCCCCCCCCCCCCCCCCCCCCCAAAAAAAAAAAAAAAAAAAGAAAGTAGAAGTTTCAGTTCATATTACCAGTTCATTAGATTTGCCTGGGGAAGGTATTGTTTACCTGATGGAATATCTACAGTGTGTCAGACATGGCATTATCTTTGCCTTCTTCTTTTCTCTAGCTGATGTCCATTCTTTCCTGAACCAGGATAAAGGACTGTACAGCACATTGTGACTTTGTGTCTTCTTTAGAAAGAGAATTAGGTTCCAAATTACATCTCACAGGCTGTATTAACAAATCCACTGAGCTACCATTTGAGTAGTAATTATTAAACAGCACCTGTTTATTGAGTTCTGAATATATTTAAGGCACTGTTTCACTGCTGTGGGGAACTTCAAAGAAGAATATAATGTATTTCACCTTGAATGTTTTTGATTTGGTGATATTTTCAACACTGTACACACTTCTTTAAAAAATCATTCTTTTTTTCTGAAAGAAATGTGGTTACAAAGTTAAAAGTATAAATACTGTTGTAAGAATTATGATTTTTAAAAGACATTCTCTTGCTTTATACTTCTCTGAGTTTCATTACCCAGAGGTGATAACAGATATCTGTTAAGGTGCTAAGCATACTCTCTCTAAATAGCATTTTTGGGCTTTCGGACTTTTGAAAGATGAGGGAGTTAGGCCCTATATCGTTCAACCTTTCTCTCTCTCTCTCTCTCCCTCCCTTCAGGGCCTCATGTATGCTAGGGAGACCTGCTACCATTGAGCTACATCCCCATGTCCTACCTTCCTCCTTAAAAAATTATTATGGGGCTAGAGAGATGGCTCAGCAGTTAAGAGTACTGACTGCTCTTGCAGAGGACCTAGGTTTGATTCCCAGCACCCACATGGCAGTTAACAACTGTTCCAGGGGCTCCAATGCCCTCTTCTGACCTCTGTGAGCATTACATGACATGGGTGCACTTGCATGCATGCAGGCAATACACGTATACATAAAATAAAAATAATAAAAAATAATGAAATAATTTTAAAAGAAAGATCAGTAATACTCAAACTTCCCTCTCCAACTCAGGGAGCGCCCATGGAACTGGAGTTACAGACAGTTGTTACCTGCCATGTGGGTGCTGGGATTTGAACCCGGGTCTTCTGCAAGAACAGCCAGTGTTCTTAACTGCTGAGCCATCTCTCTAGCCCAATAATAAAATATTTTTAAAAAATTATTATATCCTGCTTTTCAGTAAAGTAAATAATAGAATTTAAGTAACTGTATTCATATTAAACACTGTTTACCATTCATTAAGTGATGTATTAGAATTACAACTCCTTTATTACATAACTTTTTGTTTAATAGTTAATAATTGCCTCATTTTGTCCAATTTTAGAAAAACAGTGTTTCAACTTTCTTTTAAAAATTAACCATAAAATGCTTCTCACTATAGTTGAGCACATTAAATAATCCCTTGGTTTGATCCCAGCCACAGCTCTATACCAGACACTCTCTCTCAGTCTCCCTTATCTCCCATCTGGGCTGGCAGCTGACTTTCCTGAGCAGCTCTCACCGTGGGAAATCCTTTATCTTTCTCTGAAGTTGGACCTGTGTTTTCCTCTTTCTTGGTTTACTCATTTACTTTTGTTTTTTGTTATTTTGAGGACATCCTCTGTTAGCTTCCTGGGAAGGGGCTCATGAGAATACACTTTAGAGGCATCTTTTTTTAGCTTCAAACTTCAGCGGAATCTTGGCTGGATAGAGAACTCTATTTTAGAAATCATTGTTCATCAATAATTTGAAGCTGTTGCTCCCTTACCTGCTAACTTTCTGGGTTATTGCTGAAAATTTCAACAGTGTGTTGCCATCACTCTTTTGTAGTTATCACATTTTGTCTTTTCTTTGACACTGTAACTTTTTAACATCTTTAGTTTTGGAGATCATGGGAGGTAATTCTGCGAAGTCAATCTTCTAGCTTGACCTGGGAGATTCCAATGTTAGATTATTTTTGAAATGCTGCATTACATCATCCTGTAGCATTGAGTTGTGAATAAACTACAGAGAAGCAGCCTTGGATCAGCAGGGACTATTTACTTAGGAAGAAACCTCGCATGCTTTTCTTGTCAGGGCACCCCACTCCTTGCCTTGCACTTTTAGCATGAAGCTCAAAGTTTTTACCACTTTTAGCACGAAACATGCCATTTTTACCACTTTGAGAGTATGTCTGTCCGTACTAGTACATTTTAGCATCTTTATTGGAATTGAGTCTAAATGCTTAAATTTATCTATTTACTTGTCCTATTTAGTATTTAAGAACATGTTCACCACAGCCAGGTGTGGTGGCACACGCCTTTAATTCCAGCATTTGGGAGGCAGGCAGATCTCTGTGAGATCAAGGTCAGCCTGGTCTGCACGGTGAGTCTGAGGCCTGCTGGGGCTATAAAGAAACCCAAAGAGACCCTGTCTCAAAAAGATTACACACACACACACACACACACACACACACACACACACACACAATATACTATAATTATTCACTATAATTTGCAGTCATCATTACACTGTATTTTATCATCTCCAAATAAAGCCATTAGCAGAAGTTTGGCATTCTTCTTCTCCCTTGCCTTGTGTACCACGGATCTACTTTCTATTTCTACAAAATCATCTTTTTTGGAAATTTCATATACCTGAAATTATACAGTCTTCAGCCTGTTGATATTCATTTCTTTTACTTGGCATTATATTCCAGGTTTGCCCATGTTACAGTTGCCTGTACTTCATTCCTTTTTATTATAAAATTATGTTGAATTTTAAGTGCCCTTAAAACAATCTGTTTTCATCTATGTGTGTCCAACACCTATGCTACCTAACAGCTGGTAGCATATTACATATTTATTTATTAAATAGATGGCCAATTTTAAGTCCATTAAAAAAATCTGCCCTCATAATCTTACTTTAAAAAATTATTTATTACTATTATTGTGTGTACCAGCAAGATGTACGTGTGTGGGTATGCACATGCCATGGTTAGCATATGGAGGTCAGAGAACAGCTTTGCTGAATCTGTTCTCTTCTTCATTTTTCCATGGGTTCTGGGAATTGAACTCAGGTCATCAGGCTTGTGTGGCAAGTGCTTTTACACACTGAGCTATCTTACTGATGCCCATAATTTTACTTTTAAACTTTTTTCTGAAATAGCCAGAAATTAAAAAAAAAATTAGAAAAGGATGATGACGTTTTGGACAAAAAAGTTATTCTACAAATGAATTATTCTTAACTTATCCTCACAGTAGGAGTAGTATATTTGATAATTTAGTTCCTCATTAGGATTTTATGGTCTGTGACTCAGGCAGTTTGTCAAGTTCACAGATACTGATGAGCGAGATCGGAACAACAAATGAGCATTTTCAGCTTGGTTCTGCAGAATTTGTGTTTTGATCAGTAACACTAATGTAAGAATTTGGTTGCTGTAAAACTGCTCTGAATTAGCACAAAAGCTTTCTTCCACCTTGAGATGACAAAGTATTTCCCCCTTTAACACTTTTCATTTCTTTGAAACCCAGTGTACTGAAGACCAAGGCTGAACCATTGGCATTTCTTCTAGTGCTTGCAAGATCAAATGTTTCTGGATTCCTCTCATTCTGTCTCCTTGTCCAGTAAACCTTTTGGAGACAGGGAATTGTGCTAAGATTTCTAAACTAGGCTTTCTGAATTCCCCCAAACCTTGCTCATTCAAAACAAAACATACATACACAATGGTTTAAGAAGTCTTCCAACCCTGGCAGCCAAAGATGATTTAACAGTTCAGCTTTAGAAAGAAGGGATGAAATTAATGACCTCAGGCTTACCTTTCTGTGATTTCGAAGTGTGTCAAGTCCTCACATAATGTCACTAAGTGTGTGGCTGGCAGTGAGATAGTGAGTTTGAATTGAGTAGATATAAAAAAAATTAAACTCATATTTATTGATGAACCAGAATTTCCATTTTGGATAGTTTTGTGGTCTCAAAAAAATAAACATTTAACAGTAGTTTAATTGCCTTGAATTATTTTTGAATGTCTGGAAATCTGCAGTGACATTAAAGTGATTATATTCCTTGTGGCAAGAGATGGGGGGCGGTTGTGTCCTTTGGACTGATGTGAATGCAAACATTTTTTTTTCTAAACACACACACACACACACACACACACACACACACACACACACTATCTTCTAAAATAAATCTCTTTTTGTGTGTGTGTGAATTCAAAATCTATGAAAAAGCTTTAAATGGCCTCTGTGGGGGAACTCAAACCAAACAATGCAAACATCTGACTTTATCCTGTGTTCCTTCTTCAAAAATATCAGAAGAACAGAGGGGGAAAGTTTGCCTATTTTTATCTACAAAACAAGGTCACAAAATATGTTATGTCAGAATTCAAGCCCCATCCTTTAAAAATGGTTCTATATGATATATAAAGTCTTCTTTTTGTTGTAATTCAAGAGTGATATGGGCTCTGTAACTGATATTTTCCTGGTTGGTTATAAGGGTCTCAATTTTTGGTTGACATTTCTGAAATAAATATAGCTACTAGAACACTAGCGTTCTGATTTAGAAATCTGACTATCTTAGAAGAAAATTAACCTTTTCAAAAAGGCAGTGTTCTAAGGAATGATTTTGATCAAATGAGTTTCAAATGTTGTGCCTGCATATAGAATTTTTGGAGAGATTGCAACTCCCTAGTGATCTACTTTGTGAAAGAGTAAAATAGCATCAAATAAATTATGGATAAAGTAACTATAAAAGTTGTAAAGAAGAAGAAAAATGGAATTTCTTCAACTGAAGTGGTTTTTTTTATATTAGCATCAGGTTTTGAAATCAAATCAACTGATTTTATTATGAGTATTTTGGAAATCTACAAAGAAAAATATCACATTTTAACTTTTAATAAATTACATTGGAATGTTGGAATCATCGGAATCCTCCGTGTTCCTCTTATTTATTCATTTATTTTCAATTTGACAAGTGCTTATGCTGTATGTTCCAGTTAGCTTTCTGTTGCTGTGATGAAACACTCTGACAAGGGAGGAAAGGGTTTGTTTGGCTTATACCTCCCCATCACAGTTTATCCTTGAGGAAAGTCAGGGTAGGAACTCAGGACAAGGACCTGAAGCAGAGACCATGGAGGAATGGACTTACTGGCTTGCTCCTCTAGTCTGTGCTCAGATTGCTTCTTATATAACCCCAGGAATACCTGTTCAAGAGTGGCAGCACTTACAGTGTGCTGGGCCCTTCCACATCACCCAGCAATCAAGAAAATGTCTCACAAACATGCCCAAAGGCCAATCTGATAGAGGAAATTCCTCGACTGAAATTCCCTCTTCCCAGGTGTGTCAAACTGACAACCAAAACTATACAGTCCACTGTGCTGCATAACACTGGGGAACAGGCTAGGGAGCTCATGCAGAGGAGTGCCAGACTGTCATACACAGCAGACTTGAAATATTGGACACCTTGTACACATATTAAACATTTGAATAAAAATGCAATTGCTCATGCTTTTCAGTTTACAAACTCAAGTATGCTTTTAACTATTTGACTAGCTTAAGGACATTCAAGTCTCAATCTCACCAGTTTGTGAAAGTTCATTTCTGGAATTCTTGAGGTTCCTAGTCACTTCAGAATCAGATCAAGATATTAAGGCCTATTATGAATTGAATTGTTGGCCCCCAAAAGATATGCCGAAATCCTTACATGTAGTACCACAAAATGTAAGCTTACTCAGAAATAGATCACTGAAGGTATAATTAATTAAGATGAAGTTATAATGGAGAAATATGAGGCCTTAATTCACTATTGTTGGTACCCTTATAAAGAGAGTAGGACACAGAGACAGAAGATAGCTGTGTGATGACAGGGGTAGAGATTGGAGTGATGCAACTGCAAACCAAGGAATATATGAAAGATTTCCAGTATTAATAGCAGCTGAAAGAGCTAAGGAAGGATCCTTCCCTACAGGATGTTGAGACACATGGCCCTTGGAGACACAGTGGCTTTAGTCTTTCTAATTCCAAAGCTGAGAGACAAGAGGGGTCTGCTGTTCTAAGCCAATCAGTTCATGGTTCTTTAAAATTGCAGTCCTAGGAAACTAATGCAGGGCCTTCTACCACAAGGGGAGTTGAGATGGGGTGCCAGGAATCTGATCTTTGTACTTCTGGTCACACAAACAATAGTGAGCAGATCATTACCCCTGTTCATAGGACATCTCAGGTCTGGCAGCTCCTCCACTCTGAATATTGCTCTTGGGACTTAGGTACTCTTTAGAACGAGAAACTCAGCTCACACCTGATCTCTTTGCACATAACCTCTAGAGGCTGCCTATAAAGCTCTAACACTCCCTGGAGATATGCATAAGAGGCAGACACCTTACTTCCTTTCCTACCCCAGGAAGTATTTTTTTAACATTTTACTTATTATTTTTATTTTATGTGTATGAGTGTATTGCCTGCATGTATGTGAGTGCACCTGTGTCTTGCAATGCCACGAAGGTCAGAAGAGGGCTTCGGATTCCCTTGGAACTGGAGTTAAGGACGGTTCATAGCCTCCGTGTGGGTGCTGGGAATGGAAGCCAGGTCCTCTGCAAAAGCAGTCAGTGCTCTTAACCACTGAGCCATCTCTCCAGCCCTGGAAGTAGTCTTAATATTTGGGGGTAACCATTTTCTTCCGTTTGCTTTTCCAGATTGCCCTATTTCTTCTGTCAACATTTATGTTCCCTGCTACCTTTCCCTCAAGTCTTATATATTTTCTTAAGGTAGTAGGCCTTTAGAAAAATAACTAGAAAGAAATTTGTCTCCGCTTCCGCATCTGAGAAGAAATCCACAAATCACAGAAGACTTGAACAAGTAAACTGAGGAAGGAGGTCGTAGAAAAAACAAGTAGGAAAAGCTTGTGAAATAATCGATCAAACTATTAGATACAAATGAATAACAATGCTGCATTAAATTTTACAATGCATTTAAATTTTTAAAAAAATTTTAAACAATTATTTATTTAATAACCACATGATTAGAAGAAGCATTTCATTACGGAATTAACATATTCAATAACAATTTCCAGAGCAAAGATGCATCTCTTTCAAAATTGGCTGTATATTTTTAGATTCACAGTTGAATTAATAGCTATACAATATTGAACTCGCTATAAACCCTTTAAGACATAAAATTGGATGAGGTTTTAACCTTTAAAAAAGATCTCCATTTAATTTTAAAATATACTGTTTCATACAGAAAGTTTTATTTTTATTACTACTAATGCTTAAATGTTTGCACAGGTGTCTCTAATCTCTATGTATCTGATTATTACTAGTCACAGTCAATTACTTTCTCAGATCCTAGGCACCTGAGCATGGATATAAAGTCATCAGGTAGATTTCAATGGTAACGTTTTTTACCTCTACTAATTAACATGAATCAAATTTTTATGATTCTTCCTCAAATATAACTCATTTTTTATTTTTTGATTTTTTGTGTGTATTTCATCCCCCCAAAATTTTTAAACAAATTTTAAATAACTACATGATTAGAAGAAGCATTTCATTACAGCTTAACATATTCAGTAACACACTCCAGAGCAACAGTATATCTCTTTCACAAGTGGCTGTAAGTTTCTAGGTTCACAGTTGAACTAAGTATCAGCCCTGTAAGACATAAAATTGAATGAATTTTTAACCTTTAAAAAAGTTCTCCATTTCGTTTTAGAATATATTATTCCTTTCAGAAAGACTCATTGTTTTTCTACTAACACTGAGATGTTGGCGCATGCATCTCTAATCTGTGTGTCTCTGATTATTACTAGTCATAATCAGTTGCACTCGGATCCTTGGTGCCTGTGAATGTCTATAAAGTCATCGGGCAGATTTCAGTGGTCATGTTTATCACCTCTACTAATTAACATGATGTAAATTTCTATGCTTCCTCCTCAAATATAATACATTTTAAAAAATTTGTTGATTTCTTTTTTTGTGTGTGTATCACACAGTACATCCCATACCATCTTATTTAACTGTACACTCACTTCCAAGATGGCACTGTCCAATAGCCTCTCTCCCCATTAGAGCCCTTAAACTCTGATATCCCTGCTATTGTCCGCTGTGTTGTCGGCACCCCCAGCCATTCCGCACTACTTGCCCATCTGGTGAATCTAGTCAGCCTAGACTAGAGGTCTTTGTTTTAGCAAGTTCAGCTGTTCCCTCATCTAGCAGCAATCAGTTATTAATATTCCTTTAGATAAGATTGGGGTCTGCTGTTCATTTTCCCAGTTCTATCCTGGGTTACTATCTGGGAGTCCCTTTGGCTACCCTGGCCAACAACTCAAAAGAAAGCATCTTTTATCTGGCATTGTTGCTTATTATGTAGCCCTTAGCTATACATATGGACTCTTAAAATATTATATTGGCCTCTTTAATCTTTGGTTATACTTTCCTTTTGGGTGTTTAAAGCTGTACAGTTGGCTCAGATGAACCAATTTATTTTCACTCTTAAGGTCATTTGAGGATCTGTTCCTCAGGGGTCACATTGGCTTGGTAGGAGTCCCTGGCTCATTTTTTAACCAGTTCCGCCTATGTTAAGATAAGTCAAAGGTCCTGCTCAACCATGGCTGGCTTTGCTCGGAAGCATGGAAGAAATGTTTCCTCTGGGTTGACCCTCCTCTTTGTAGACTGGACACTGGTTCAAGTCCATCTGGTGGGGTCTCCTCTGCCTCCTTGATCAAGAGGACAGGTGACCCACCACACTTACAGGACATTTTGAGAGATGCTCATAGTCCCCTGGAACTAGTCGACCTAGGAGGGCAAGGAGCAAAAACTGTCCTTTATCTCCCCCTGACCAAATTATTATAGGCCTCAAAGTATGTCCGTTGAACATCCAAGAAGGTTAGTTCCACCAGTCTGATACTTTTAATTACTGTGTGCCATGTAGCTAAATCTTGGGCAAAGACCAGTTGTTCTCAGATAAACCTTACCTAGACATGTATTGATCTGCTATGTATAATTTGTCAGTAGGTTGTTGGACTAATATGGTTCTCACTGGTTTTTAAAACTAGCTAGGCATTATATAATCTCTTGAATTATTTCACCCCTCCATCATGGTTTCCCCAATTAAGATGCCCCTTTTTCCCCCTTTCTCCCTTTATAATACCCTTCTCCTATGGTCCTACCTTTCTTGAGCTCCTTCTTTCCCTTTATCCCCTATGTTCCTTGTATACCCGTCCCTCCCCGCTCCCTTAAACTAACCCAATTTTTATCCATATCTCCCTTTTTAAGGCCTGTTTCCTAGTGTTCTTCTCTTTCAGGTTCCCTGAATGACAGGCTATCTCCCTCCTCCAATTAACCTACTCAGCTGACATTTTCCATTCTACCAGGCACTTCTGTGAAAACGCCCAGTGTGAATGCTTTCAATGGCCCTCCTGCAGACTGGTACCCATTGACACTCTCCTCCTCTCACAAGCCCTGCTTTGCATTCTCACCTCCCCATTCCCCCTTCCCCCTCAATCTTTCTAATCTGCTCTGCAACCACACCCTCAGTTCAACCTCTTTCCCACCCCAAAACAAGGGCCTCTGTTTTCCCATGCCCTAAAATGAAATGGAGAAATCCCCTCTGCTTCTCCAGACCTACCCCCACCCAAAACCCCCACCCCCAAATGTCACTACACTCCTATCCCTCTACTTCCTACTGGACTAAGGTTTCTCCATCACACCTTCCCTGCCACCCCCTCGATGTATTCATCACCTCTCATCTAATACCATCCCTGACTGCAAGATCCTATCCCTCTTTGACACTGACAATAAAACTGTCAATCTATCCCTCCACCCAACTCACTGTCAATGAAAGCCCATCTCAAGCCCTCCTGTGCCTCATCCCCCTTTCTATTACAAACCCTTGCAAGTGGCTCCATTATCAAGTGAGTATCTAATTTGGGAAGATGAGATTACCGCCAACCCACCTGTACACAACTTCAATGTTCTCTCGTGTCCTTACACTATCACACCCATTCTGCCTCAGCTACTCAGCTGTCTTTCTCTTCTGTTTTTCACATGTAGCTGTCTCCCTGACAAATGGCCTGGTGTTTGCACCTTCCTCTTCTAGTACCCTGACATCCAACTCCTCCCAAACAACCAGTCTATCCCACTTAGGGCATCCCTTCTGTCCTCACTATCCCCCCTCCTGCCTAAAAAGGTCCCCCACCACTTCCTAGGATGGCCAGACTGAGAATCTCTCTGCCCTGGGCACAGGAATAGCCAGCAGAGCCACCTCTACCTATTACTTCCAAGCGCTGTCTAAATCCCGCTCAGACCCCCTAGATGAAGCTTCCATGACCACCCTCCAACTTGAAGGAGTTGCCCTCTGAAACTGATGTGCTCTGGACCCCTTGACTGCAGAAAAGGGAAGAACCTGTCTCTTCCTCCGGGATGAATGCTGCTTCTACAACCAGTCCAGAGTAGGCAGATATGGCAAAGAAAAGACTAGGCCTCAGAACTGGCAAGTATTCAGAAATGGAATATAGTAATCCCCCTGGCATTGCTCTTAGTGCTCAGGGTTGCATTGGCTATCTGAGGTCTCTTGTGCTTCCATGTGAATGTTAGGATGGTTTTCTCTAATTCTGTGAAAAATGTCATGGGGATTTTGATTGACATTGCATTGAGTCTGTAAATGGATTTTGGTAGGATGTCATTTTCACACTATTAATTCTTCTAATCCTTGAGCATGGGAGGTCTTCCATCTTCTGATGTCTTCCACAATCTTTCTTTGAAGATTTAAATTTTTAATTGTAGAGCTCTTTAATATCTTTGGTCAGGCTTATTCCAAGGTTTTTTTTCCAGCCATTGTGAAGGAGAGTGTTTCCATGTGCTCTTTCTCTGATTGCTTATTTTTGGTATATAGAAAGGCTACAGACTTTTGTAGGTTAATTTTGAAACCTGCCACTTTACTGAACTTGTTAATAATTTCTAGGAGTTTTCTGGTGGAATTTTTGGCATCTCTTAGTTATAATATATCATCTGCAAAAAGGTATAATTTGTCTCTTCTTTTCCAATTATTACTCCTTTAATTTCCTGCTCTTGTCTTATTGCCCTTGCAAGAGTTTCAAATACTATGTTAAAGAGAGGT
>NW_008348613.1:1151898-1153226 GCF_000622305.1 Nannospalax galili
GTATATTGAACCATCCCTGCATCTCTGGGATAAAGCCGACTTGATCATGGTGATTTTTGATGTGTGTCTGTACACAGTTTGCAAGAATCTTGTTGAGAATTTTTGCATCTATGTTCATTAAGGATATGGGTCTATAGTTTTGTTTTTTGGTTGTATCTTTACCAGGCTTTGGTATTAGAGTGATGCTGGCTTCATAGAAGAAATTTGGAAGTTCTCCCTCCATTTTTATTTTTTTGAATAAATTAAGTAGTATTGGATGCAGATCTTCTTTAAATATATGATAGATTTCTGCTGTAAATCCATCTAGTCCTGGGCTTTTTTTAGTCGGGAGGTTTTGTACTGTTTCAAGTTCTATTTGTGTTATGGGTCTGTTTAAGTTATATTTGCTAGTTAGTGATAGAAGTAAGGGGGTTGTTAGGGTTGTTAGGATTAGTAAATTTATTGAGACGTTGATATTAATTACTTTTATTTGGAGTTGCACCAATTTTTTGATTCCTAAGACCAATGGATTACTACTATCCTGTAAAAGTAGGAAAGCCGTGAGTGTAATCACGGTAGCATGAGTTAGCAGTTCTTGCTTACTTTCCTGGTAAATAAGAAATGTGTTTTCTATTTTTAGATTCACAGTCTAATGTTTTATGTAAACTATATTTACATTAAGGTAGTCCGAGGATAAGTTTAGGGTTAATGGAAATTAGGATAATTGGGATGATGAATACAACTTTTCTGCACTGTGTGTTATTTAGGATATAGGCACTTAGAGTTTTAAACTTCCCTCTAAGGACAGCTTTTAGCCTGTCCCGGATTTTTTTTGTGTTGTGTTGTCCTTTTCATTTAGTTCCAGGAATACTTTTATTTCTTTCTTAATTTCTCTTTTGACCCATTCATCATTTATGAGTGTGTTGTTTAATCTCCATGTTTTCATGTGGTAATTAGGGCCTCTTCTGGTATTGATTGGAAGCTTTATTGCATTGTGGTCTGATAGAATGCATGGAACTATTTCAGTCTTTTTGTATTTGATGAGGTTTCTTTTGTGCCCCAGTATACGATCGATTTTAGAGAAGGTTCCATGGGGTGTTGAGTAGAAAGTATGTCTTTTGGTGCTTGGGTGGAATATTCAGTAGATGTCTGTTAAGTCTATTGGATATATGGCATTGTTTAATTCAGATGTCTTTCTGTTAACTCTCCACCCTGTTGACCTATCTAATGGAGACACTGGGGTATTGAAGTCCCCTACTATTAATGGGTTGGGATTAATCTGGGTCTTAAAGTCCTGTAGTATTGTTTTTATGAAGTTGGATGCACTAGAGTTTGGTGAGTATATGTTC
>NW_008348613.1:1153747-1157046 GCF_000622305.1 Nannospalax galili
TATGTCATGGAAGATTTTTCTTTCCCCTTCGACTATAATAGACGTTTTGGCTAGGTACAGTAATCTGGGTTGGCAACTGTGGTCATTTAAAACTGGGAATACTTTGGTCCAGGCTCATCTGGCTTTTATAGTTTGTACTGAAAAGTCAGCTGTAATTCTAATGAGTTTTCCTTTATATGTGACTTGTTATTTTGCTTTTGCGGCTTTCAGTATTGTTTCATTGTTCTGTACATTCAGTGTTTTTACTATGATGTGCCGTGGAGTGTGTCTTTTCTGGTCCTGTCTGTTTGGTGTTCTATATGCTTCTTGTATTTGTATGGGCCTGTCTTTCTTTAATTTTGGGAAATTTTGTTCCACAGATCTGTTGAAAATCTGGTCCATGCCATTATCTTGAGATTCTTCTTCTTCCTGTATGCCTATGATTCCTAAGTTTGGTCTCTTTATGGTGTCACAAAATTCCTGCATATTCCATTCTTGTGATTTCTTAAAGTTTTCATAATCTTTGCTTGAGTGGCTTAGTTCGTCCACTTTATCTTCCAGTCTTGATACTCTGTTTTCCATTTTATTTATCCTACTGGTGAGGCTTTTTCCTGTAGTTTCTAATTGGCTTACTCAGTGTGTCACTTCCTTCTTCATTTCAGCCTGAGTATTCTTCAATATTTCTAGCTCTTTTCTGAATTCATTCAGAACTTAATCCCTGTCTTCCTTCAGTTCTTTGATTCCTTTGTGTGTTCTTTAAATTCACTGAATTCTTTTATCATGTTTATAAGTGTTCTTTTGAGATCCATGTCTTGTATTATCTCTTGGGGGTTCTCACTGTGCTCCTCTAGAGGGCTATTGGCATTTGGTGGGGATATGTTAGTTTGATTTTTCATGTTATTATTTTTTCTCTCTGATTTTGATGTGTGAATTTCTTTTGTAGTTTCTGATTCTTGTGTGATACTCAAGCCTTCAAGTTTAGGTCTGCTTCTTTTTGTAAACTTTATGTGTCTTTGTGGTTTAATTTTAGGGCATGATCAGCTGGTTCCTCTAAGCTTCCAGTTCTTTCTTTGGATTTTATATTGGAGTGGCCCAATTGCTTTTGTCTTCAGGAGTTCCCACAGAGGCCCAAGTCAGATGAGGATCAGATGCTCTCAGGCTTTCTCCTAAGGTCTGGATCCCTCCAGGAAAGATTTTGGCCTCAGGAATTTGGGGGTTGGACTGGCCTGGAATCTGGGCCCAGGAAAGATGCTGGTCTAGAATAGCTGGTGGCTGTGCCACCCAGAGACGCAAAGGGAGATGGGGAGGGAAGAGGCCCGAAGGGCTCCTGGGGACTCCACTGAGGAACTGGATTGGTCTGGATGCAAAGGATCAGGAAGCAGAAAAGTCAGCCCTGGTGTCCAGGAAAGAGGCTGATGGGTTGTGCAGGCCAGGGAAGCAGAGGGAGGTGAGAGTGAGGCCAGGCCCTGAGGGATCCTGGGGACCCCAGAAGGAACTGGGTTCGTCTGGATTCCAAGCATCAGGAAACAGTGCTGGTTCCCCCGGTGTCTGGGATGCCAAGACCAGGAAATGGGCAAGACCCAGGCTAGGAGGAGAGACCAGAGAGGAGATGGGAGGGTGAATGAGGCTGGGGGAGTCAAGGTGTGGAGGGCACAATTAACTTACTCTGGAGAGAGGCCTGTGGGTTATGCCCATCCCAAAGAATCTTATTCATCTATATACCCACTTCCCAAATGGCACACTCCCATAACCTCCCCTCCCCCCACTGGGGCCCATATACTCTGTCATCCCTGTTACTCTCCACTGAATTATCGGTGCCCCAGTGGTTCCCCAGTGCTTGTCTATCTGCTGAATCTAGTCAGCCTATCTAGAGCTCCTTGGTTTAGGAAGATCAGCTCTTCCTCAATCCTCTGAATCTAGTCAGGCTATCTAGAATTCCTTGTTTTAGGAAGATCAGCTCTTCCTCATCTAGCAGCAATCAGATGCCAATATTCCTTTAGATAAGATTGGGGTCTGCTGTTCATTTTCCCAGTTCTATTCTTGGTTACTGTCTGGGAATCTCTTGGGCAACCCTGGCCAACAACTCAAAGGAAAGTATCTCCTGTCTGGCATTGTTTCTTGTTATGTAGCCTTTAGCTATACACATGAACTCTTAGAGAATTATATTGGCCCCTTTAATCTTTGGTTATACTTTCCTTTTGGGTGTGTAAGATCATACAGTTGGCCCAGATAAACCTTTATTTTTAGTCTTAAGGTTGTTTGAGGATCTGTTCCTCAGGGGTCACATGGGCTTGGGAGGACCCCTGGCTCCTTTCTTTTACCAGTTTCATCTATGTGAAGATAAGTCAAAGGTCCTGCTCAACCGTGACTGGCTTCACTTGGAAGCATGGAGGAAATATTTCCTCCAATGCATTTTTAAATGATTTATTCATTGTCCTTAAGTCCTTGGAATAAATTTAGCAGATTGGAACTGAAGAGAGAGATCAAGAGAGTAGTATTTAATAATTTGGTGATAGGCAAATATTAATGAATCTCTCCAAGATTCCATTTTTAGGAACTTTTGCATAAATGATGTATGCATGTATACATTTGTTTCTGTGGTTCACTAGATGATAGATAGAATGATTTTTAGACAGGCAAAGCAACCTAAAACAACAAATGAGAGAGAAAAAGCTGACTATCTCAGCTTTCTAAGTCAGTGATTCCAAAGCTAACTCCTTTGAAAACATAGACTTCCAGACAAGTGTCCAAATATGCACATGTACATTGCCATCTGGAGCAAGGCCAGGTGATTTTTTTAAAAAATTATTTTTAAATGTTCCTAGCTACTAGGTTTTGTGGGCTTGAGTTTATAATCCTAGTATGTGGGAGGTAGAGGCCGGTGGATCAGGAGTTTAAAGCCATCCTCTGCTGTATATGAATTATAGGCCAGCCTAGGTTACATGAGCCTGTCTTTCCCTACCCAGCTCCAAAAATATAAAATAAGATAAAGAGTTCCCAGGTCATTTTGATCACTTCGCAGAAGTGCAAATCTAAAAGATGAAATTAATTTTAACAATGATTAATAATATATGTATAGTTCAAATAAACACACACACTGAGTCTCTTCTATATTTCAAATAGCTTCTGCCTTAGCAGAATTAGCTCAATATGTTATATGCATTTATATTTTATTGTATTTTTAAATTCACAATTGGAATTTAAAATGTACTTGTTAACTTTTTGTATATAACTCTTTACTGTTTCATTAGGTTTGTAGGAAGATTTCTTACCATTTGATAAAAGGAGAAAGTGAGCCTGTTTCTAAATAATATGAGAGC
>NW_008348613.1:1157139-1171100 GCF_000622305.1 Nannospalax galili
GCTAATTTTTTTCAGATTATAAAAGTATACTGGGGTTTTCAGTTTGATTTTTGTTTTTGTTTTGATTTGATCTAAATTTATTTATTTATTTATTATTTATATCTATTTATTGGGAGGTGGTATGTGCTGATGTATGCAGTTGCCTAAGGAGGTCAAAAGAGGGTGTTGGATCCCTGGAGCTAGAGTTACAAGTTGTTGTGAGTGGGTACTGGAAACAGAAATCTAGTCTTTTGCAAGAACAACAAGTGCTCTTAACTTCTGAGCCATCTCTCCACTCCCCTAAATATATATTTTAGCAGAATAAATTTAGATATGCCCTTCCCGTCACTCCCAGATTTTGGAGTGCCTATGTGGTCCTCAAAAGACACTATCAAGTTCTCTTAATTTGATGTAATTTGCATCTCTGAAACTAATATTCTAAATTGTGATACTGCAAGTAAAGAGGGCTCATTTTCACTGGAGAACTGTTTTTAATTAGCTTGTTCCTAATACAAGAATCCCATCTACTTCAGCAAGTATTGCAAACAGGCACATGATTGGGTGTGTGAGGGAAGTAGACCCACCATGCTCCATTCCTTGACTGAGGAATCAGTTCAGTCAGGCAAAATGGTGCACCAATCCGAGGACAAAAATTCAGGTGATTTGCTTAACTGCATGTCCCTTCTAAGGACAAAACAGTTGGTTCAGGAGATTCAGGAAGACACAAAGCAACGTCTTCCTGGGTGCTGAAATTCACTGGATAATTCATTTAAGATAGCAATGTATACATTAAAAAGAGCCTAAAGAGAAGATGTTGTCTAGTTAATTACACAGCAGGAATGGACTGGACCAAATGCAGAACATCCCAGGAAGCCCAAGGAAGGCTGTCAGGAAGAGAAGGAAAGGAAGGACAACCAAGCTAACCAACTGAAGCTTATCTCTTGTCCAGAAGTTGTGGTATTAAGATTGTCTGTGTAAGAAGTAATAATAAAACTTGAAAGGCTGGTGCCTGCCAAGCTGCCGACATATACTGTTCTTGCCCTTTGTGGGCTGGCTTTGTGCTCCTCCATTTGGAGGTCAGAGTAGCTCCATGGTTCTTGTGCCAGCCAGAAGGAGAGGGTAAGGGTGGCAGGAAACAAAATTTGAAAAGGCTATCAGCATTAACCTCAATGCCACCTTCTTTTCTGGGTCCCTGACCCAAGGTGATTAACTTTGGGAGATATTTGTTGATGGTGAGACATCCCAAGGGACCATGAGGTGCCCTGTCTTGTCACATGGCTCTTTTCCCCACTATGTTTTGCTTTGCTTTGGTTTGCACTCTCATTGTGCCCTAAATATGTACTGGTTGTACTTCACTGGTCTTCAGACACAAACACATCTGGCTACTCTGATTTAATTCAGTTGTAAACACAGAGCAAGGGCCTCTACAACAAAATATCTCCAAGAGACATTTTTGAGGTTGCTTAAGGCAGACTCTGCCATTGATCCCATTCTTTTCCTTCTTCAGGATAGACTGGATTCTAACCTGGTTTGAAAAACATTTCTTTTTTTGTTATCTTAATTTTATTATTTTTTATTTTTTTTGAGACAGGATTCACTATGTAGCCCCAGCTGACCTGGAACTTGGTGTGTAGACCATTCCAGGCTAGCTGCAATCTCACAGTATTTGCCTGCCTCTGCCTCCTTTCATTCTTTTCTTTTTAAAAAAAATTTATTTATTATTTTTATTTTATGTGTATGAATGTAATGCCTGCATGTAGGTAGGTGCACTCATGTCATGCAATACCTGTGGAGGTCAGGAGACGGTCTTGGATCTCTTGGAACTGGCATTACTGCCAGTTGTTAGCTGCCATGTGGGTGCTGGGAATCAAACTTGGGTTCTCTTTGAGAGCAGTCAATGCTCTTAAGCTCTGAACCATCTCTCTAGCCCAACTCCTTAGTGTAGGGGTTAAAGGTGTGTACCACCATGCCCAGTTTAAAAACTTCAAATTACATTTTATTTACTTATTTTGCATGCATGTGCATGCTTATATGTGTGTGGATGTGCATGCATGATATGTGTGGAGGTGAGAGGACAACTTGTAGGGATCAGTTCTGTCTACCACATGGGTCTCAGGGATTGAACTCTGGTCTTCAGGTTTGGTCAGGTGCTTCTACCTACTGGCCCATCTCACCAGCCCTCATTTTATTTATTTATTTTAATCAACATACAAAACAAGGACTTTCCTTCTGGCATTTTCATATGTACTTTGGTTGAAGCTCTCCCTCTCTATTCCTTTCTACCTGCTTCCTACTCCTGCTTGTAGAGTTCCACCCCCAGGAAGCTACCTTCTAGTTCCCTATCACATGGGCTTGATTACTGTCCCCACAGCTCTCCTTTGAAGCACTTTTTTCCCTCTTCATGGGCTCTTTTCTAGTGGCCACATAAATATACATATATATCATAGAAGATAGGCTTCTTGTGTGAGAGAGAACATGTGAGCCAGAACTACCACATTTAATATGTTTTCCATTTCTATAAATTTTCCCGAATTTTCATAATTTCATTTTTATTTACAGCAGAATAGAACTCCATTGTACACATGAACTGCGGTTTCATCATCCCTTTGTTTATTGGTATTGTGGCTGGTTCCTTTCTCTTGCTATTGTGAATATAGCAACAACAAATAGGGATGTTCAAGTATCTCTGTAACTATGTACAGAATTCTTTGGATATATGCTCAGGAGTGGAATAGCTAGGTCAAATAGCAGTTCTATTTTTGTATTGTGAAGCTTGCACACTGATTTCCACCTTGACTGCACCAGTTTATATTCCACCAACAGTCAATAAGGGTTCCTTCCCCACATCCTCACCAGCAATTGTTGTCATTTGTTTTCTTCTCTTTTAAAAATGTTTTAATTTATTTATTTGTGTGTGTTTGTATGCACACATGTCATGGTGCCATGTGGAGGTCAGAGGGCAGTTTACAGGAATCTGCTCTCTCCAATCATTATGTGAGTTCCAGGGATTGAACTCAGGTCCTTGGATGTGGTGATAAGTGCCTTTACCCACTAATTCATTCCACCAAACCTACTGTTTGTTTTCTAGGTGATAATCATTCTTACTAGGGTGAGATAAACTCTTTTTTTTTTTTTTAATTTCGAGGCGGTTCTTAAAGTAACTTTAATTTGCATTTTCCTCATTGCTAAGAATGTGGAACAGAAAAATATAATAATCTTTAGTAAAAAGGTTAATGTATCTTAGTATTTTAGCCAGATCAGTATCTTTCATTTTGGATTTTACCTGCTCCATCTGTTATTTGGAGACAGCACTTCACTCTGTAGCACAGGCTGACCTGGGGCTCACTATGTGTGCATCCCAGGCAGGTCTCAAAGTTGTGGTGATCCTACCTCTTTAGCTTCCTGAGTGTTGAGATTAGGAGCATGAGCCACCACACTTGGCCACCACACTTGGCAGAGTTTTTGTCTTTGTCTCCATGGGGTTGGTAGAAAGTATGAAGCAGATCGACATCATTGCTGTGCACTGAACAACCTGAGGATATATCTTTTGTATAGTCATTGAATGATAACAAGGTGGCTTACCTTGAGACTAGCGAAATTAATCTCAGAAGAAAATTTTTCCAAAATCAGATACACCCATGAGGAAGTATCCCATGAAAATCAAAGAAGAGAGTCACTGTTAAAATATAATTCTAGGGGGGCTGGAGAGATGACTCAGTGGTTAAGAGCACTGCCTGTTCTTACAGAGGACTTGAGTTTGATTCTCAGCACCCAGATGGTGGGCTAACAACCATCTGTAACTCCAGTTCTAGGGGATCTGACACCCTCTTCTGACCTCTGAGGGCATTGTACAACCTGAGTACAATAATATACATGCACACAATAAACTCATACACATAAAATAATAATAAATAAAAATATATTAAAAATACAGTTCTAGGAGGATATTTTCTTCTACAATACCTGCAATAATTTTTGACTGTGCCATATTTCACTTTCATAATCAGCAAATTTACCTCTTGCCCAGTCTATTTTCAGCCTTAGGCAGCCACTGCTTTAGCTTTTAGTAATTCCTTATATTTTCTTTATATTTAGAAATTGCATATTTAGACTTCTTTTACTTGATCTTCTTTTAGATATTATCTCCTGCCTTCCTGTTTACTCTGGAAGACGAAAAACAGCCCTCCTAGAAACTCCCCACATCTTAAACGTACCCCATATTCCCAATAGAATTATATCATGATTTCAAGCTGGGTCAAAATTCATTGTTTATATTATTGTGAGCATGGATTTTAGTCACAGCTGAGTCATGTGGTATACAATTATCTTTCTTTTCCTGTCTAACATTTTTTCTTCAGCTAATAGTGGCCTGTTTTTTGTTTGCTTAGTTATCTGTATATCTGTCAGTGATTCATCCCTAATGCTCTGTGGAAAATGGGGACCCCTGCTGCTGGTTCACGTCAGGTTCCAGCACAGCTTGATGGCTTGAAAGGCCTATTCCAGGTTAGAATTCAGTTTTTCCTAGACATCTTGAGTAACTGCCCCATTGTTCTCTAGCTTATAGTCCTAGTATTGGGCAATGTAGCAATCTGGCTTGGGATCCTCTGCCAGGCTCCTTTACTAACTGGTGGTTTTAGGACCAGTGTACCTTGGAAGGGCCTCTTCCTACTTTGGCATTCATTTTGTTTTCTGTGAGTCCCTCTTTTGGCCGTTGCTTTGTTTTCAGGCTTCTCCATCAGACTTTCTTCAACCACAGGTGATCTCTGGGCTTCCACTCAGATCAATACAAGACCCTGGAGACTGTGGGTATGATGCACTTTACTCTGGAGCAGGAATTAACAATTGGAGACCCAGGGGCCCCCTTCTGATCCACCGCTTGTTTTGAATATGGCTTTGAGGGTGATTATTATTTATTTATTATTTATTTATTTATTATTTTGCCACTACTGGAGATTGAACCTTGGATCTCATGCTGGTCAAGCTCTCTACCACTGAGCTCCCTCCCCCAGCAGTGGAAGTGGTTTTTAATATTGTTCAATGCAGACAAACCCCATAAGAATAATACTTTGTGACCACATGAAATTTCTCTGTTTTCAATCTAATTTCTTTTAATAAAGAACAGAGTGAGTGAGTCTTACTTGCTGTGTCCCATGGATGTAAACATCCTGGTATTTCTCTCCATGGTTTATGTTCTTTATTAAGAATGCTCCTGACCTTTCCACAGACCCAATGCTACCCTGAAGGAGCCTATGTACCAATACAATAGTCCAGTCACCCTGCCTTTCCAGCCTGCTTGCTTCCCAGACTGTAGTTGAGCTGTACCAAGATCTGTGACCCTCTGAGGAAAGCTCTGCTTTACACAGTAGGATGGGAATAATAAATGACGTGCTTTTTTGGGGTTAGGTAGATCGGCAGAGCTAGACATATTAGGTGATCCTGTGGGAGGAGTCAAGGGCCATAATTACAGTAGAGCTTCCCAGGAAATGGCTAAGAAAGAAGGCTTAGGGCATGAGTATGCAAGCTTCTTACAATCTGTAAGAAATTTTCTTCTTTTAAAATGACTCTATTTCTTCATAGTGAGGATTAGATCCTGGGATAATGTAGTGTACTTAATGTTGGCTTCATGATTAGGGTAGGAAATCACCTCAGAATCAACAAGATGCAGTCTATGAACAGACAAGCTCTTAAGAGTTATCTTCCCATCACTAAAGGTGAGTGCATGCTGGAGGACTGGTCTGTGCTTTGGCTCTGTAATGGACATCTCAGAGGCAGGATAGGGGGCAGAAGGAATAGACCCAGAGCACGAGCATGCTCAGCAGGAGAAGGTATCTGTATGTTTAAGATGAACGGAACCTTAAAACACTTGTCATTTTGCATCACTTGTTTTTCTGAAACAGGGCCTCACTATGTAGCACTGACTATTTCGGAACTCTCTTTATAGACCAACCTTACCTTGAGCTCATAGAGATCCACCTGCCTCTGCCTCCCAAATGCTGGGATTAAAGGCGTGTTCCACCACACCTAGCCATTTTGCATCACTTGATCACAAAGAACAGCCTGTAATTTCTTGCTGCCTTTAGGTTAAACTCAAGGTCCCTGACTGTGCCTCTCGTTGCCTGGCCCCTTCCATCTCTCTGACTCCCTCCTCTGCTGTTCTACCCTTTGCACACTGGGCTCCACCCATCCAGTCTCCACTGCTCCTTGAACAGGCCCAGTCAGTTTCCTTCTCAGGGTGCTTGCACTAGCTCTTCCCTCTGCCCTGTTCCCTCAGCTCTTCTGATGACTCATTCTGGAGATTGCTCCCCTGTCATCTTCTCATAGATCTTTCCTAACCATCCTTTCTGAAATGGCCCCCACCCATCCCCTGTTACTCCAAGTCTCTGAATGAGCTGGGTTTTAATCTCAGACCCAAACCCCACCTTCCTCTGCCCTCTGTGTACTGCACAGAGAGATTTCTTGCAAATTATACCTCACAGTCTCTTTTGCCAATTAAGTTGGTTCCCAGTTAAGTTTGATCAATGAGAGACATTACTCTTTGGTGAAAGGTTAGGATAGGAAGTAGAGTGAATGCAGGGGATTTGTCCCCTTTGTTCCATTTTGTTATCAGAAATGACCTCAACCCCTCCACAGTTTCCAGCATCTTTAAAGTGGGCTTGACTTTCAGGCTTCAGTAATCTCATTTTTACAGCAGCAATGACCAACACTCCAGTTTGCCTCATTACCATCTGTTTTGTGTTTGACGATTTCTAACAGCACTGTAACTACCTTATCTTGGCTTTTCGATGGCTGTTTATTGGACCAAGCTTTTCCTGACTGGTCCTGATTGATCTGTCCTGTTCTGTATTTTCCATAATACTCATTCCTATTTTGTTATTGTGCCATTATTGCTTTCCTTACTTATTTTCAGTTTCCCCCAGTAGAATGTAAATTTCTCAAGTATACCAATGATATTGTTTGGGTACTTTGAACAGGCATTTGAACCTTTGAACCAACCATTTTCACATCCTTACCAGTCCCCAGGCAGACAGAAAGAAGGGTCACATGTAATCCCTGTGGAAGGCAGTGCGGATAGCCACAGGCATGTCCAGAAAGGCAGAACTCAAAGGCAAGTGTTACTTGGAAAGTTTTATTTCAGAATTCTCCAGCTTCCAGGAGTGTTCAAGCTCCAGCTGCAAGAGCCCTTGAAAGTAAAGGAAGCAGGGTCTGTGTAGAAGACACATGCCAGAGAAAGGAGCCCACAATGTGTGTGGCAGGGGGCATTTTCTACTAAGATGGGCAGGTGAGAAGTCAAAATGAAAACAACAATAGCTAATGTTATATGTATGACTAGCTGTGACATATCCAAAATGTTATATGACTAAGTCTGGTATGAGGGTATATGCATACCTTAACCACAAAACAATGTTAAACTACATATTTGAAAACATCAGAACTAACCTTGTCCTCTTATTTTTTTTTTTTTTTTAATTGAGGCCCTGGAGAGATGGCTCAGCGGTTAAGAGCACTAATTGTTCTTGCAAAGGGTCTGGGTTCAGTTCCCAACACCTACATGGTGGCCAACAACCATCTGTAACTCTAGTTTCAGGGGATCTGACCGCCTTTTCTGGCCTCCACAGGTAATGCATATATGTGGTACACTTATGCATAGACAGGCAAAACATTCATACACATAAAGCAAAAAATATAATGGGAAATTTTTATTGAATTATTGGTTTAATTTAAACAGAAAATCAGTGATATAAATAAATAGGCAACCATCAATCCCAGACACACACCAGGAATGTAGGATAAGTATAACTGCTTTGCTAACCATAAAAATGATGGATAGGAATGCAGAGTGCCTCACTGTCTCCTCACAGAGAGTTGTGGATATGTGGCATGTTTGGTAGCCACTTTCATTTCTAAGGGTTATTTAGAAATGCCAGTCTTAATTTTCATGTAGGTAGAATTGCTTGAATATATTTATTATTCATTCTAGCTTTATTGGATTGTAATTATAAAAAGTGATCTATAAAATACTCTATTTTTTCCAAGGGCTTTTTTTTCAACCAATATATAACTGATTTTGTAGATGTGATGTAGGCATGAAACAGGGGTAAGGATATTATCTACTTGGAACACCTCTACTTACAGTATTATGACTTTATTTGTTACACTGTTTAATTCTTATTTCCTTATCTCTAGCTATTCTTATTAGCCCACTTTTGAAAGAAATGCTTCAATGACTGATTGATTGATTTGTGGTAGGGATCAAATTCAGCACCTTATACCCCTGCATGCTGCCTACCTATTCTCCCTTCCCTTCCCGTTAGGCCTGTTTGGCCCTAGACAGTTTCTCTGCTACTTCCATGTCAGATGTGCACATATGATTTTATGAATATCTGTAAAACTAGGAACTACAAAAGAGAGAACACCAGACTGACTAAATCTACTTAATATAATTAACCACAGTTGTATTCATTTTTCTGTAAATGGTATGACTTCATTCTTCTTTATGGCTGAAAAAAATCTCATTGTGTATGTATAGAATGTCTTCTTGATCTGTTCCCCTGGTTGGATACCAGTAAGGGTGGGTCCACAATTTAACTATTGTGAGTAATGTTGCCATAAATATTGATCTGCAAGCATTATTTTTATTTTATGTGTACGAGTGTATTGCCTGCATGTATGTGAGTGCACCCATGTTGTACAATGCTGTGGAGGTCAGATTCCCCTGGAACTGGAGTTAAGGATGGTTCGGAGCCACCATGTGGGTGCTGGGAATCGAACCCAGGTCGTCTGCAAGAGCAGTCAGTGCTCCTAACTGCTGAGCCATCTCTCCAGCCCTGATAGTATGTTTTTTATAAACAACATTGTAGTTTGAATGTAAAATGTCCCCTCTCCAAATGTGTTAGCACAGTTGGTCCTGAGCTGGTGAGCTGTCTGGAAAAGTTATGGACACTTTGGGAGATGGTGTTCAACAAGCAGAATTGGGTCATTAGGGGCAAGCCTTGAGGGTTGTACCTGCTTCTGACCAGCTGGAGCAGTGTGTTTTTCATCTCTATCTGATATAAGAGCCCTGGGTGCATGCCCCTGCCATTGTCAACTCTGCCCTGCCTGCCCTGCCATGATGGACTGTATTCTCTGAAACTGAAAATAAACTTTCTAGCCTTAAGAAGTTTCTGTCTCTGATTTTGGTCACAGTGATGAGTAATAGAAGCATATAATTCAGTTTTTTTCAATGACAAAGTAGAGTACCTATATTTAAGAAGGAAAACCTGGCCCTTTTCTGTATTATAATTGAAATGTTTGATTTTATTACATCCATTTAAATTAATTTTATAATTAAATTTGTTGTACCCATACTTTTTCCCTTTTTAAAAAACATCAAAAAGAGGGCTGGAGAGATGGCTCTGAGGTTAAGAGCACTGGTTGGTCTTGCAAAAGACGAGGGTTTAAATCCCAGCACCCACATGGTGACTAACAACCATCGGTAAATCCACTTTCAGGGCTTCCAGCTCCATCTTCTGTCCTCCTCAGGCACTACATGACATGGGTGCACCCACTTATATAACATGCAGGCAATTACTCATATACACAAAATAAAAATAATTTTTTTAATTAAAGGAATTAATCTCTTGAGACAGGGTCTCCCTATAGCCCCAGTTGACCAGGAACTCACTATACAGTTGGTCTGAAACTCCTGAACTCAATCTCCCTGCCTCAGGCTCCCAAGTGTTCAAGCTACAGGTACGTAAAGCTATGCTTGGTGCCTCTTTCTCCTTATTTCCATAAGTTTGATAGGCTTACTCTCCATTCCTTAATCACTTTTGTTAATTTGTGTGTTCTTCTGATTATTTCTAACCTACTATTGGTACTTGCCTATCTTCACCCTTTTGATCAAAGACATATTTATCTCCTTGATTAACCCTCTGTGTTGAACTAGTTGAAACCTAAGGACTTCTGGTCAATTTATGAGTGAGTGATGAACCTCAAGAAGTGATATTTTTTCTTCCCACTAATAAGGTTTTAGGGGCTTGAGTCATTAATGGGGAAAAAATAAGTGGTTTAATGGTAGGGTTCCTATAGAGTTAAGATCAGGAAAACACAAATGAAAAACAGCACCACTTAATGGGTACCAACATAAGTGGCCAGAGTGGTCAGAAAATGCCAGTAAGAGGCATCTGCTATCTTTTATAAATGCAATGAATGGTCAGCAACTGTGATTTGCAAGAATCATCCTCCCCAGGACTTCCAGGGACTGCTTAAAGGAGGGCATCAGCTTTAGTGTGTACAGGCAGGGAAATGCTGACAAGTATAGAATTAGGAAGTGGAGACTACGGGTGGAAATCCTAGCAAGCACTAGCAAGAAAAAACAGAATTTTACACAAATGTTGAATAGCAGTTAAACCTGTTAATAAGTCCTCAGGATCTTTCAGTTAAATCCTCAGGGCCCTTCAATTAAACATGACAGCAGTGAGCTTACAGTACCCTAAGACTGTATCAGTATCCATGGAAATATTAATAAATAACTAAACTAAGGAATCTAATCCTCATCTAATCATGGGACAGCACCACGTTTGCTTCAAGTCTCTGCAACTCCCCCAGCCTTCTGTGAATTTAGACTTTGTTTCCCAGGATCCTTACTTTCTCCTCATGGACAGGATGCCTATGGGGTCTGTACCGAGGTAGAACCACATTGCTCACCTCTGTGGCTTATTTCTCCCTTGTTCCATATATCTTCCTAGTCTGTTTTTTTTTTCTTTTTTCTTTTTTTCAATTGATCTTAGAAAACTCAGGGAAGAATTTCATGAATAACCTTAATTCATGTTATAATTTTGGTTTGTTACCCTCTCCTCAACTAAACTATATGTATAAATACATATATACATTCTATTTTTTCTCTATTATAATAAGATCTTTCAGATACATTATTTTTATTTACTTTTGCTTTTAAAAACATTTTATTGAATTTTTGTGATGTTCATACAATATAGTTTGATAGTTATTAGATTCCCCTCCCCATCTGCACCTTCTCCCACTGCCTCACATTCATTTTAATGTACTTTTTTATGTATATCATATAGCCCATAGAGTCTGATTTGTGTCCCCAAATGTCCTTCAGTGTGATTCCATCCACTGGAGCCTGGTTAACCCACCAAGGTCCCATCCCTGTAAGAGATTGTCCATCCCTCTCCCAGCAGGCATCAGTTGCCAAAAGTTCCTTAGGTTAGACTGCGATTTCTTACTCACTTCCCCATGTCTGTGCTTAAATTTTGGTCTGGTGTAAGTTTGCATACAATTTGCACATGCTGTCACCATTGCCCTGAGTTCATATGAGTAACTGACCATCTGTCTGGAAGACTCTGCTTCCCTGTGGTCATTCACCCCCTCTAGCTCATACAATCTTTCTGCTTCCTCTTTCATATTGATCCCTGAACCCTGGGAGGCAGAGGTTTGAAATAGGTGTCCTATTCAGGAATAAGCACTCTGCAGCCTCTTGCTCTCTGCACATTGGCCAATTGTGGGTTTCTGTGTTATCACTGTCTGCTGCATAAGGACACTTCCCTGGTGAGAGTTGAGAGATTCATTCATCCTATCTGTAGAGGTCACTTAGGGATAAGTGTCTCACAGACACTTACTCTCTTCATTTGATCAGTGCTGGAACACTGTAATAGTCTCCATCCCATAGTCCAGTGCTTTCCAGCAGCCTCAGTGGAATGGGGCCACAGCCCAAGGAGAGCCAATGGGAACAGAATCTTGTTTTGTTTTTGAGATACCCTCTCACTATGTAGCCCTGGCTGGCCTGGAACCCGCTATGTAGATCAGGCTGGCCTTGACCTCACAGAGATTTGCCTGCCTCTTCCTCCTCTATAATAAGATTTTTTAAAGAAAATAAAAAGTGCCTTCTGCTTTGTTTGTTCATTTTTTTTAACTCTAGCATTATTATATGTGGGATTTGGATACTTAAGACATGTTTATTTAATATTTACACAGGAAGTGGAGAAATTTGCAAATATAAAATGAGATGAAGAATCTTTAAGACATCAGTAGAATAACTCTGAAAATTATTTTAGGAAGGGCTATTGAAATATCAATGAATAACTATTTTTGGAATTATAAAGAATCATTGGAAAGCTGGAGAGACAACTCAGCCATTAAATGGTAAGGCTAAGAACCAAAAGATTAAGAATCAGTGGATCAGAATTCAAGAATTAAATGGCATTATTGAAAACAATAAAAGAATCAACACCAATACAAGTGGGTGGAGGAAATGAACACATTCACAGAGGGGCAGAAATGCCGAAGCATCTCCTCAAATCCTGACAAGAAGCATTCAGCTTCACTCTTAGTAAGAAAAATGCATATCAAAACTTTGAAGTGTTAGATATGCATGTTTAAATTTCAAAATCAAGAGATATCAAGAAATTAATTATTGACCATGGGTATTGAGGGGGGTTTTCTAGGATGGAAGGTAAAATGCAATGAAAGTGGAATAATAAAATAAGAAGGATTAAGGGGAGGGGTGAGGAACTTGGAGGGGAGAGCAAAGGAGGGAGTATGAGGAGAGATAAGTAACACTAAAGGCCTTTAGAGAAGGACATATGGAAACCTACCACTATAGAAGCTCCTTGAAGTATGTATGTATAGACTATGAAAAAAGAGATTAAAAGGAGACATTGCTCCTACCAGACACCATAGGCTTACAAAGTAAAATCCCAATTCCAGAAATGTATCCCTTTCTTGAAGCTATTGACCAGGGTTGCCATACACAGTCAAACATTACTGGCCATTGCCCTTGCTCTTGGTTACTCAGCACAACTTCGTGGTAAGACCCTATTGCTGAAGATACTACATACATGAACTGTAGAACAAAGAGAAATTAAGCCGGTGCTGACTTCAAAGCTTCATTTCTTCTGTCTAGCTTTCATAGTGCTGAAAGGTGCTATGCAAGCTCCCTGAAGAGAAAATATAGCAGGAACCTTATTGAATTGTGAATCCTGTGACCTATAAGAACTGGCCTGGCAAGACTAGCCCACCCAGGCAATGGTAGCGTGAATATTATTGGAGTAACCAACTACTTTCTAATTGGACTTAAGGTTCACTTTGTAGAATAGAGCCCATAGCTGACACTGATATTAGGCTTAAGAACCTGCAGTTAGGTTCATGGAAGAAAGACTAATACAACTATTCTGCTGAATATATATATATATATATATATATATAGCATTAAACTAATTTCTAATGACTTATTGTTCTACCCATAGATTAAGGCATCTCTCAACTATCAGCAGAGGAGCTTCTTTATGTAGCACATGGTGATTAAAACAGAGACCACAGCTGGCCAATGTGCAGAGAATAAGAGGCTGCAGAGTGTTTACCCTGAGTAAGACACATACACCAAACTTCTGTCTCTCAAGGCTCAAGAATCATTGTAGAAGAGGAGACAGAAAGGTGATAAGAGCCAGAAGAGGTAGATGGCCACAAGGAAACAGTTTTCCAGACCGTTTTTCATATGAACTCACAGCAATGGTGACAACATAGATGAGTTCCAAATAAACTCAAGCCAGACACAATCCCAGCATAGACATAGAGAAGTGGGTAAGAAACCCAGCTCTATGTGAGGAACTATTGGCAACATATGACTGCTGGAAAGGGGAGATTCAGTCTTGTTTAAGGGTGAGACTCTTAGTAGGTTAACCAGGTTACAGTTGATGAACCCATACTGAAGGGCATTTGGGACACTGTCGCGAGCCGGGACTCTGTCCAGCAGAGTCCCGGAAAGACGACACAGACACCAAGGTGAGGTTCAAGCTTCTGTTTCTCTTGCATCCTTTATTCTCTCTCTTTCATTATCTCATACACTATGATGCTGCTTCTGTTCTGTTCTATTATATCTCTCACTCTTTATTCTCTCTCACTATGATGCTGTTCGTAGGTCTTTCTATTACACACCTCAGTTCTTTATATAGCATTTCCAACAGCCCTCCCCCCAGCCGGTA
>NW_008348613.1:1173346-1176547 GCF_000622305.1 Nannospalax galili
ACACAGACACCAAGGTGAGGTTCAAGCTTCTGTTTCTTTTCCTTCCTTTATTCTCTCTTATTCTTTCTCATATTCTCTTCACTATCTCACCCACTATGATGCTGCTTCATCGTTCTCCTACATCTCTCACTTCATTCTCTCTCACTTCATTCTCACTTCTCATTCTCTCTCACTATGATGCTGTCTTGTTGTTGCTGTTCCTTATGATGCTGTGTTCTATGATGCTGTCTCTCTGTCTCCTCTGTGTCTCTGTCTGTCCTCTCTGTCTCCTCTGTCTGTGTCTCTGTCTGTCTCCTATTACACACTTCAGCTCTTTATATAGCGTTTCCAACAGCCCTCCCTCTAGCCAGGACCAATCAGGGCACACATACGTGCAGCGGGCAGGCAGAGTGCAGCTCATTAGCCACGTAGCAAGATCATCAGGCTGGCAGCACCTGTTTTGGGGCTCACCATACTTCAGAGTTGGGGTAAACAAGCGGGATTCACGAGCCTTGGCAATCAGCCAAGAGTTGGAGTAAACAGCACGAGGTTTGGCAGCCAGCCAGGGCTCCATCTTTGGCTGGCTCGGCTGTGCTCGCTTCCCACAGGACACAAACCTGACTCTATGTATGAGGGAATCAGAGTACTTTCCCTCAAATATATATACATATGAATACAAAAATTTGGTTGGGTGCTAGAAAAAGGGGTTGCAGATACAAGAGGGGAATCTAAATATGATCAAAATATATTGTATGAAATTGACAAAATTTCAAAACAAAACTAATTAAAAAACCTAGTAGAGTCAGGGTTGTAGAGATAGCCTAGTGGTTAAGAGCACTGACTACTCTTGCAGAGGATTCAGGTTCCCAGCAACAGGTTGAGGCTAACAACCATCTGTAACTCCAGTTCTAGAGGATACAATGCCCTCTTCTGGCATCCACAGGCATTGCATGCACAGGTGCAATTACATGAAGGCATAACACTCATACACATAAAATACAAATACACATAAAAATAATTAATTAAGTACTTAAGAAAAACTGATAGGCATGGTGGCACACAACTTTAATACCAGAACTCAGAAGGCAAAGGCAGGTGGATCTCTGTGAGACTGAGGCCAGCCTGGTCTACATAGTAAGTTCCAGTACAGTTGTGGCTACAGGGAGACCCTGTCTCAAAAAGAGTAAAAACAAAACAAAGAAACAACAACAACAAAAACCTGATAGAGACTTTTGCCATGACAGTGAAGAGGAATACTTTTCATTTTCTGCTTAAAAAAAAAAAAAACTAAACAAAATATAAGAATTAAGTGTTTAAATAAGCAACCTAGGTATGGTATCTCTGAGGAAAATAAAAACAAAATAGAAAACAATGAGGGGGGGTGAGAAAGAAGAAGAGGAAGAGGGAGGAAAGAAGAGAGGGAAGGAAGGAAGAAGAAAGGAAGGAAGGAAGGAAGGAAGGAGGAAGGAAGGAATGAATCACAATTTAAATGCACTAGCTTAGTGGGCCTTGAATCAGTTTCCAGACTTCCAGTGCAGGGAGCCCAGTAGAGTTAGGCTATCCTATGGAGAAAAAGATTCCCACGTAGAAGATAGAATTTGCAGGACAGCGCCTGGAGAAGAGGAAATAGCTTGGAGAGAGGCTGTGAGAGTATGCAGGTATCCCGAGTCTTTCACTCATTACTAGTCTACAGGTTCATGAGAGGAAGCCACCAAGGCTGGGTTCAAAACTGCTGGAAATTAGTAAACAGATATATCCAGGACTTCACACGAGGCTAGGAGTAACTTGTGTTCACATCAGCCTGAGCAGATTTGAGTAGAAATCTAAGAAATATGGCAAAGTTGGCCCTACAGTCTGTCTTGATGCATCCTAAGGAAGTGTAAAAGCAAGCCATGATATAATCCAACTGGCTTCAAATTACTCAATTGTCCATACTATAAAAAAATATCTAACACTAAAGGAATAAAATAAAGTCAACAGTAAAAAAAAATTACATACTCCCAAAACTAACAGACATGTACAATATAAAAAAAAAAAATCAGTTAGCACCATTACAAGAAAATGATGAACTGGAATATAAGAATGTCCACATAGTTGGTATAAACATGCTTCACATGTGAAAGAAAGCTTTGAAACGTGGACAGTGTCAGGAGAAAAATGGATCCATAAAAAATAAATAGTCCTTGTGATAGTTAATAACCATTGTTGATTTGACTGGATTTACAGTCACATAGGAAACATGCTTTAGGACCTGTCTGTGAAGGGATTTCCAATAAGGGTTAACCAAGCAAGGAAGCCCCATCTTAAAAATTGTGGCACCATTCCATGGGCTGGCATTCCTTGTTCCCTTTCTGACTGCCAGTACAATGTTCCAGCTGCCTCTGGGCCACCATGACTTGGTACCTCACCGTGATAGACAGTATCCCTTCTTAAACCATGAGACAAAATAGACTCTTCCTTCCTTTAGTTGCTTTTGTCAAGTATTTTGTCACAGCAACAAGAAGAGTAAATAATATAATTTTCAAGTAAATGACTGAAATAAAAAAATGTACCAGGAAGATGTGATAGTTAATTTTGATGGTCAACTTGATTGGCTCTGGAATCAACTAAGATGTGTCTCTGGGTGGGTCTGTGAGGGCATTTACAGGAAGGATTAACTGAGAGGTGGAGAATGACTATCTCCAGAGTGTGCAGGACTTCCTAGAAGCAGTCCAAGTATAAAGAGATTCAAGAGAAAAGCAACACCTGCTCGCCTGCCTGTAATGCAGACAACCCATGCATTTTTGTTGCTCCTGCCATCTTTTGCTGCCAGCAGAACATAGCTTCTTCCTCCAGTGTAGACTGAAGACCAGTGGCTCTCCAGGAATCCTTTAGGTCTTCAGAGCCAGACTGGGACTGCAGAGGCATTCCCCTAATCCCCTTCATGGACTGAGCAATTACTGGGTTCTCAACCTTTCCAGTATGCAGTCAGTTGTTGGACTACCCAGTGGGTATTGTGTAAGTCAACATAGTAAATCCCTATTTCTAATATATATTCCTTCTACCAGTTCTGTTCCTCTAGAAAACCCTGACTGATACAATAGGGTTACCAGTAAATTGTCCATGAGATAATAAATAAGCAATAAATTTGAAGACAGCAGTAGGAAAAATCTAAAGTGAACAACATAGAGGAATACACTGAAAAATTGATTTATCATCAGTGATTTATGGGACACCATTAAG
>NW_008348613.1:1176653-1181058 GCF_000622305.1 Nannospalax galili
TTGATGAAAATTAGAAACCCATAATTTCAAGAAACTCAGTGAATCCAAGAGATAAAATGTAATGAAAACTGGGATAAAGCACATCATAGTCAAATCATTGAAGACCACTAACAAGAAAACCTTAAAAGCTGAAAAAGAATACATAAACACTATGTTCAGAGGAGCAAAGTAGGACTAGCAGAAGAATTCTAGTCAGATGTCAGGCAACCAGAAGACAGTAGTGTGATACCTTTAAAGTACTTATAGTGTAGAATTTTTTACCCAGACAAAATGAGAAGTGAAAAAAAAAAACAAAACAAAAACAAAACAGAACAAAACAAGAGACAGTCATACTGTTGTGGTTTGAATATGAAATATCCCCCATAGGCTCATGTGTTTGAACACTTGGTCCCCAGCTGGTGATGGTATTTGGGAAGGTTCTGGACTATTTCAGAGGTGGAGCCTTGCTGGAGGAAGTGAGTCATTGGGGGCAGGCTTTGAGGTTTTACAGTCCAGCCCCACTTGTTCTCTCTCTTCTTCCTGAGTGCAGACTTCACACCTTCCATGCCTGTTGCCATGTCTTCACCATCATGATGGACTCTCTCTGGAATTGCAGATTAAAATAAACCCTTTCTTCCCTAAACTGCTTTTGTCAGAATACTTTCAAAGCAACAGAAAGGAAACAAATACAGAAATTAGTACCAGGAAGTGAAACCATTGTTGTGGTAAACTTGACTGTGTGGCTTTTAGGTCTTTGTTTTGTGGAAGAAATGTGCATGATTTTGGAATTTCGAGTGGCAAAAGCCATTGAATATTACAAGCAGAGCTTAATAAGCAGAGCTCAATGGGCCATTCTAGTGAAAACTGTGAACACAGTGGTGCTCAGAGAAATGTGGACAGTGGAAGTCTGGCATGTGAGGTTTCAGAGGTAAACAAAGACTCTATTGGGAACTGGGCTAAGAGCCATTCATGTAACATTTTGCCAAAGAATCTGACTGCATTTTGCCCATGTCCTGAGAATTTGTGTGAGGATGAATTACAAAGTAGAAGACTAATTTCTTTAGCAGATAGTAATATAACATTGAGACTATGGAAATGTTATTACTGATTACTCTTGTGCACATCTATAATGAAAACAGAGCAACAAGTGGCCAGAAAGAAATAAAATATATGCAGTTTGGAGAGGAAAAGAGCAATAGGAAGCTTAAGGTTGCAGTAAGGCATGTGCCATAGACGAGACTGTAATCGTTAAAGAGATTAAGAGACTCTCAAAGAGAAGCCTCCTGATCTGCACTGGAACTGTAGGAAAGGTATCTTGAGGGGTAAGACTCAAAGGCTCCAAATGTGAAAGCAAAGAGTCCAACAGGTTTCCTTTGCTAGGAAAGTAATTATCTAAGGAAGTTTTTTAGCAGCTTCAGCATACAGAGGCATTTGCAACTGTGGTTGAAGGGGGAATGGGCAGGCATCCTAAACTGGGAGCAGAATTTGGCAGTCTTTCACATGGTACTGATTTTGGAGCCTTCAGAGAGCTTCTGAGACAAGGCAACTTGTGGCAGCGCTGGAGTCCTACACAAAGGAGGCCCTGAGAGGTCATTGTGCTAGGATGCAAAGCTGTGAAGTAGATTGAAGTGCAGACCCCAACATGTTGGAGATGCCAGAACTGTGGGATGTCTGTCAAAGAGGGCTTCCTACAGGGAGTGGAACCAGTTCAAGAGAGAGATAACTGTTAAAGGCAGCAAACTTAGAAGGGTGGAGCCACCAAACACCCGAATAAAACAAGATTGTTACAAAACGACAGCAAAAATATAAGGGAAATCTTAAATGCTTTTATATGAGTCAGCATATATAACAAGGATTCAGAGGCTGCTTTTGCTATAAACACTGGCTCTTTACTTGGGTCTGCTGAATCTGATGAATGACTGCAAACAGGGTACTCATCTTGGCATCCCTACTTTTATATTGTGTCTATCTTCTTTATTACCTTAAAATCGGGGCCAGATTTCTACTCAACAGCATGTTAATCATCTAAGTACTGATTCCTTCCCCCCACCCCGCCACACCTCAAGGTTGACATCCTAATCAACAGATTGTCAACCACTAGAACAATGCCTAGACATGTTCAGTTATTACCCTAAACCCAAGAGACACACTCATTGTCCTAACTAACTTCATCTTGCCTTTGACTTGTCCTTTTTCTGAGTTAATTTTCTCCAGTGGCCACCATAGACTCTGGGAATAATAGATCTGAATAATAAGCATCTTGTGAGAAGAGTTGAATCTACTCCTCGGGCAGTAGCACTTTATTACCAGCAGGGCTCCACATGACCATTCCTGAGAAACTGATCAACTATGATACCACCAAGAAGTCAGCTATGCAATCCCGGTGAAGCTTCTGTGTGTGTTCTTCCTTCCAATGTAAAGCCTTGCATCTTGGAGGGAGAACAGTCATAAGGCAGGTTTCCTTTCCCTACTCTAGCTATACTGAAAACAAATTTCTTTCCTACTTCACTACCACTTTTTTTCTGTTTGGTGTTTGGGGATGAGTGGTCAAAACTGATCTCTTGAACCCCATTCCTTCAAGTAATGTCTTTGGCTTTAGAATTAAAGTAACAAACCCATTTCTAAACAATCCATTGATCAAAGAAGAAATCACAATGATGATTTTTTTTTTCTTTTTGGTGGTACTAGGGATTGAACCAAGGCCTTTGGGTGAATGCATGCATTCTATGACTGAGCTACAATTATCCTTAGCCCTTTTTAATTTTTTATCTTGAGACAGGGTCTTACTAAGCTGCCCATGTTTGCTTTAAACTCACTCTTTATCACAGGCTGGCCTTATCCTCCCCAGTGGCAGGGATTCAGGCCTAGCTCAGAACAATTTTTTAAAAAATTTATTTATCTATTTATATATTTAACTTTTATGTGTATGAGTATTATGCCTTTATGCATGTAAATGCATCTATGTTGTACAGTGCCCATAGAGGACAAAGAGGACGTCAGATCCCCTGGAACTGGAGTTATAGATGGTTGCCAGTCACATGCGGGTACTGGGATTCAAACCTGGTCTTCTGCAAGAAAAACCAGTGCTCTTAACCACTGAGCCATCTTTCCAGCCTCAGAACAAAATCTTTAAGATGAATCTTTTGGGGAGGAAATTTATGTCATTGTTTAGATCAAAAAAAAAAAAAAAAAAAAAAAAAAAAAAAGATCCTAGATTGCATATTAAGAAATTAGAGGTACTAGGGAGATAACTTAGTTGGTAAAGTGCTTGTTTTTGCAAGCATGAAGATCTAAGCTTTGTGACCAGCACCCATGTAAAAGGAAACATGGTGGTGTGCCCTTCTAACTACAGCAAGGAGAAGTAGAGAAGGAGGATCGCTGGGGTTTACTGGCCAGCCATCTTAGCCTACTTGGTGAGCCCCAGGTCAAGTGAGAAACCTTGTTTCAAAAGACAAAGTGGTTGGCTCCTGAGAAATGACATGCAAAGATGTCCTCTGGCCTATAACATACATACATACATACATACTCCTCCAGCCGCGTTCACCCTTCCATCTCCCCCGCTGTTCTCTGCTCCTAGTTTGGGCCCTGTGCCATACCTAGTCTTGGGGCCCCAGACACCTGGGGAACCGGTACTGCTTCCTGATCATTTTCACCCAGACCAGCTTGGTGCCTTCCTTGGGCCCCAGGAGCACTGCTTCTGGACCTGGATCCGCCCTCACCTCTCTCTGCTTCCCTGGACCTGCACCACCGGCTGGCTCTCCTGGCCTGCTCTCCTACCCTCAGGCCTCTCTTGGGGTAAGTCTATTACACAGCCCTCCACACCTTGACTCCCCCGGCCTCATTCGCCCTTCCATCTCCCCCGCTGTTCTCTGCTCCTGGTTTGGGCCCTGCGCCATTCCTGGTCTTGGGTCCCCAGACACCTGGGGAACTGATGCTGCTTCCTGATCCTTTGTGCCCAGGCCAGCTTGGTGCCTTCCTTGGGCTCCAGGAGCACCACTTCTGGACCTGGGCCCGCCCTCACCTCTCTCTGCTTTCCCTGGACCTGCACCACCGGCTAACTCTCCTAACCTGCTCTCCTATCCTCAGGCCTCTTGGGTTAGGTCTATCACGTGGACCTCTGTGCCTTGACTCCCCCAGCCTCATTCACCCTTCCATCTCCCCCGCTGTTCTCTACTACTAGTTTTGGCCCTGAGCCATTCCTAGTCTTGGGTCCCTAGACACCTGGGGAACCAATACTGCTTCCTGATCTTTTTCACCCAGACCAACTTAGTGCCTTCCTTGGGCCCCAGGAGCACTGCTTCTGGACCTGGCCCCACCCTCACCTGCCTCTACTTCCCTGGTCCTGCAACACCCGTCAGCCTCTTTCTGGGGCTGACAGCCTCTTTCTGGGGCTCCGAGGCTTACCTTTCCTCTCCCTGATCCTTTG
>NW_008348613.1:1184291-1187944 GCF_000622305.1 Nannospalax galili
GGTAGAGTTAGGGTGAGGGTTAGTGTAGGGTTAGGATTTGGATTAGGTTATATTGAGAGTTAGCTTTACCATTAGGGTGAGTGTTACGGTTTGATTTAGGGTTAGAGTTAGGGATAGGTTTAAGGTTACTTTTAGGATTAGGGTTAGGGTAAGGTTCTGGATTAGGGTTAGGTTTAGGGTTTGGATTAGGCGAGGGTGAGAGTTAAGGGTAGGGTTACGGTGAGGGTGTAGGTAGAGTTAGGGTGAGGGTTAGTGTAGGGTTAGGATTTGGATTAGGTTATATTGAGAGTTAGCTTTACCATTAGGGTGAGTGTTACGGTTTGATTTAGGGTTAGAGTTAGGGATAGGTTTAAGGTTACTTTTAGGATTAGGGTTAGGGTTAGGTTCTGGATTAGGGTTAGGTTTAGGGTTTGGATTAGGCGAGGGTGAGAGTTAGGGGTAGGGTTACGGTGAGGGTGTAGGTAGAGTTAGGGTGAGGGTTAGTGTAGGGTTAGGGATTGGAGAGTTAGGGTTAGCTTTAGTGTGAGGGTTAGGGTTAGTTTTAGTGTTAGTGTTAGAGTGAGGGATATGGTTAGGGTTAGGGTTAGGGTTAGGGTTTGCATTTGCGTTAGGGTTAGGGTTAGGGTTAGTGTTAGGGTGAGAGTTAAGGATAGGGTTAGATTCAATGCAATGCCAATCAAAATCCCCATGACATTTTTCACAGAATTGGAAATAACTATCGTAAGATTCACATGGAAGCACAAGAGACCCCGGATAGCCAAAACAACCCTGAGAACTAAGATCAATGCTGGGGGGATTACTATACCAGATTTTAAGCTCTACTACAGAGCTATAGTCATAAAAACAATATGGTACTGGTGTTGGGGACCCCTGTTGTGAAGTAGTAGTCTCTCCATTTCCGGACAGCCCATGGGCTTGGTTTCATATGCAGAAGACTCCTTTTCATCAGGGTACCTTCCCGGCATCTTCCTGACTCGTCTTTTGAAGGAACCACCACAGAAACATGACCTCCGGCTCTGGAAATGCCAGGTTTTCCTGTGTGATTTTTCTGGCAGTCTAGCAGCCTGGCAGGAGCCCACTTCCATATGTAAATAGGGCATCTCACAAAGTACCTATCAGCTAAAGCTTTTACCACTACCCCCATGGTATAAAATGTCCTGGTTTTCTCTCAGTATTGGAGCTGGATCACTAGGAGCTAGGAGCTGAAACACTGAGACTTGGAGCCGAGCTGAGTCACTGAATAAAGAGCTGTAACACGGATTAAGCTGAGTCCTGTGTCTCATTGCCTATGATCCAGTCTCTTCAGGGGGCGATATCCTTCCGTCATCGACTCATGGAAACCTAACTTTAGCCACCTCGTACCTCTCCTCGTGACCCGGCAGCTGACAGGTCCCGAACTTAGAGAGAGAGTACACGGGTGAAATTAGGGCGGAACTCGCCCGGGCAAGCCCTGGCAGCAGAAGCCTCAGAAATGCAGAGAAGCAGCGGAGAAGCAGAGAGCCAGCAACGTGGAGCAGAAGCACCCGCGGGGCCTGCCGCCTTTCCAGGTGTGCTCAGGGGGCCGGCGCCACGAGATCCCTGCGCACCCCATACCTGGCGCCCAACGTGGGGCCTCTGAACCTCTTGCCAGCTAGGAGCTGGCACCCACTGAAACGCAGGATTTGTGAGTATCCCTCCCCACCAGGAGGGCAATCTCTTCTAATTTCCTCCTTTTATTCCGGTCTGAAGTCTTCACGTGGGACCGCTAGGGACAGAGAGACAACTGAGGCTTCCTGGTCAGGGCTACGCCCTGATGTTAGCTAAAGGTCTCTCTGACCCCCTAACAGACTCTGACTGCCTTCACAGGTGTAGGCAAAAGACCTCTATCTATATATCTTTCTAATATAAAAATCTGGTGACACATCGGCCACTTAAGACTCACTAGGACGGCCGGTAGCCTCTTAAATTTGCGGGAAGGCTTGTGCTGGGGTCCAAGCAAAATCCCCTAAGATCTTGAATCTTAGGAAAGTTTTCTTGGGAACCATCACTTCACCCCACTTTTCTATCTCAACACTGCTAGAAAAATCCCTAAAGTTCTAAGCTTTGGAGTCAGGCAGATTTCTGTAGTCAGCTCTGTTACCCTGCCCCCGGGCATTCAAGCCACAGCTAAAACCAGTTAAGTGAGAATTTAAATTAACTAGCCCCTGCCAAGCACCTGGGAATTCACAGTGGCTCACGGCCAGAACAAAAGATTTAAAACCGGCATTTTTTTTCTGCAAATCTAGAGGCTTGTAACTTGCTAAGGTGCTTCAACCCTCTAGTGTCCGACTGCTGTAAAAACATCTTCTCTTCAAAATGGGGAATTCAGTATCACACCAGAAAAAATGCCAAATTCGTTCCCTTAAGACCCTGCTTAAATCTAGAGGGCTTAAGATCTCTCAAAAGGAAAGCTTAAAATTTTGGAATGAGGTGTATCAGTTTGCACCCTGGATCCTATCAGCAGACATATCTGATCCAGAGGTATGGAACTTTCTTGCGCATCTGGCTCGTAAAAAGGAAATCCAAGAAAGGCATAATTTTCCTCTTTCCTTTTTCCCGATAATGGCAGCCATCCAGCAATGCTTAAAAAACCCACCTAAGATTGAGGAAAGTTTACAGGCACCAGGAAACAATAAAAGAGAGGTTTTAAGCGATAAAAAAAAAACCCTACAAACTGCCCAGTAGCAGATTCAAAAGCTTCCAAAAATCCTCAGATAAATTCTCCTCCCCCTTCACCTCGGCTGCCTCCAAGCCCTGCGGCACCACCACCCCCTGTGGTGCCACACCCTACAGCCACAGAGCAACTGTGTAACCTTAGTGATAATGAAAATTGCCAGCCTCAAAATCGCCAGCCTCAGCGGTCTCAGGACCCCCAAATCCCACCGGTAGAGGCCTTTCCTGTTAACTTGCAAATAACAAGGCAATGCCCACTAGCCTGGTACCCGCTCCCAGCCGCAGAACTTAAAGAATTGTGCCAGACTGTACGTGAGGATGAAATTCGTGCTCCATGGACAAAATCTATACTACAGACATTTAATACTAATCTGCTTCCTCAGGACTGGAGGGACATCTGTAGATCTACCCTCCCCAGTCCATTATTTGTACAATGGGAGGCCTTATTTAGAGATGAGTACCTAATAAAGGCTAAAAGAAATGACACTCATAATCAACAGCTGAGACCCCAACAAGGGCAGGATCCATCACCTGGATTTATAGATTGGAATTATGACCAGCTTTTTGGTCAGGGTAACTTCTCCACAGGAATTCAGCAAGCTGCCATTCCTGCTGGCTGCATTGAGCAAATCTGCTTATGTGCATTACAGGCCTGGGACCACCTAACCCCCTTGTCCACTGGACCTGGAGAGGCCTCTTCATTAACCTTCTTAAAACAGAAGCCAACTGAGGCTCTCCCAGACTTTATACTAAGAGTGCAGGCCAGTTTAGATAGAAAAATAACAGATCCTGCAGCCAAAGCAATGCTTTTAAACAGCCTTGTCTGGGAAGGGATGACCCCTGAGCACAGACAAGCATGCCAGGGACTAAAAAATGAACATTATGACAAATGGATTGTGGCCACCCATGACATTGGGACTGCCACATACCAGGCCTCCTCCCTTGCCCAAGCCCTTGTAGTT
>NW_008348613.1:1188676-1188940 GCF_000622305.1 Nannospalax galili
TAAAAAACAGCTACAGCTGGGTCACATTTGGCCCTCCAGGAGCCCAGGAACACCCCAGTCTTTGTAATAAAGTAAAAGACAGGGGCATGGAGACTGTTGCACGACCTCAGAGCCACAAATAAAACCATGAAAATATGGGGATCACCCCAAAGGGGCCTGCCCATGGTCTCTGCCATGCCCCTTAATACTCCCCTGTTAGTCCTAGATATAAAAGACTGCTTTTTCTCCATCCGTTTACACAATAATGATTGCCAACATTTTCCC
>NW_008348613.1:1189084-1190529 GCF_000622305.1 Nannospalax galili
TGATAAATACCCTAGAGCAAAAGGTGTTGTAATAGCAACAAATAAAATACAGTCTGTCCCCCCCATTACCTTCCTAGGGACTGAAATAACGCCCATCACTGTTAGGCCCCTCAAACCTGTCCTGGATGTCCCCCATCCACTCACACTTAATTCACTTCAGAGTTTTCTAGGTAATATTAATTGGCTAAGGCCATGGCTTTCCATCCCCACAAGTCAATTACAGCCACTCTTTGATCTCTTAAAGGGAGACAAAAACCCAGCCTCCAGATGGTATCTAAACCCAGTTGCAAAAAGGGCTCTCCAAATAATTAATAGCCACTTCCAAAAGGCATTACTAGCCAGATATAACCCCAAGCTGCCTGTCCAACTCTTAATATTTAATTCCTCCCTGACCATGGTAGGAGCAATTCATTAGCCACACGGAGTACTAGAATGGCTTCACACTCCAGTAGGGGGCGCTCCTCGCTTTCTTACAGAAGTGGACACTCTTGTGTCCATGGTCCAGCAAGGGAGAGATAGAGTTATACAGATTATAGGAAAAGAATCTGATACTCTTATTATCCCATTCTCATTATCAGATGTACAATGGCTCTTAAAGCATCACTCCTCTTTTGCAATTAGCTTAATAGGCTTCCCAGGACAAATTGATAATCACTATCCCAAAGATAAATGGGTGTCAGTTATTCCAACATTTCGCCGGCTCCCACCTCGGCTTTTTTACCATAAACCCATAAAAGAGACTATTACAGCCTTTACAGATGGAGGAAAAAAAGGGCTTGCATTGGTCATATATGACTCTCCTGATGACTCACGTATGATATATTTTCAACCCCTATCTGATAAATCCCCACAGTTTAAAGAGCTCTTCGCTATTTATATGGCTCTTGATAAGATTGATAAACCCTTCAACCTTTATTCTGACAGCATCTATGCTGTATTTACTCCCATGGCTAGGTCGTTCATTTATTAAAATAGATGGCAACCCCATCTCACCTCTGCTAATTAAAATGTCCACGCTGTTACAAAAGCGGGTGGCTCCATTATTTGTCCAGCATATCAGGTCCCACTCCTCTCTCCCAGGACCTCTTACTGAAGGAAATGCCATAGCAGATAAAGTAGCCACCCCTGGAACTTTGCCTGCCAGCATAACAGATGCCATAACCTCCACCATGCCACCCATATTAATTTGCAAGGGCTCCACCTCAGATTCCCCCACATTCCCCTCAAACAACTTAAGCGCATTGTTAGAGCCTGCTCTTCTTGTACATCAATAATACATACCCCTGCTATGCAGCAAATGGGCACCAATCCTAGAGGACTAAAATCTAATGCCCTCTGGCAAATTGATGTAACTCATGTCCCCCAATTCGGCAGACAAAAATATGTATTTGTAACTATAGACACTGACTCTCACTTCCTCTGGGCTACTGCCCAGACTGGTGAAG
>NW_008348613.1:1190875-1194034 GCF_000622305.1 Nannospalax galili
CATTTAAAAATTTTTGTGAAGCCTGGAAAATCACCCATCACACTGGCATCCCATACAACCCTCATGGACAAGCCATTGTGGAAAGGTCACATAACACCTTAAAGGACCAATTAAAAAGACAGGCTCAAACAACATATTCTCCCAATATTCAATTAACATTAGCCTTGTTTACCCTTAATGTACTTAATGTATATAGAGGGACTGATGCTCCCCCCATCACCCGACACTGGGCCCAGACACACCCAGTACCACCCATCATGGTTAGATGGAGGGACCCCTTTGATGGACTCTGGAAAGGACCAGATCCATTGATGACAACAGGGAGGGGATTTGCTTGTGTTTTCCCACAGGATCAACCAAAGCCTATCTGGGTTCCAGCTAGAAATGTCCGACACCTCCCCGCCCACGAAAAAGATGGCCTGCATGACCCTGTCAGAGACAAGAAAAAGAAAGAGGCAGAGACAACACCCAAAGCCACACCAGATCACATGGAAAGAGATCCATGACCTAGTGGGGACTGTATGCCAGAGATGTCCCCCTGGAGCCTCCTTCTCTGTCATCCTCATGGCTGTCTTTACCCTGCTTAACATCAACGCTTCAGATAGCCCCCACTCTCCCTAATACCATGTTCTAGAGATTTTACTTTTCAAGGAAAAGATCAGATCCATGGGACAATCGCTGGAGCATTGGAGTAATAACAGAATTTTACTCAGGTGCATTTTCTAGGTACCCCACAGCTAACTTTCATGTCTCTCAACAGCTTCCAAGTCTGTGCTAACTCATAATATTATTCTACAGGAAAGACAGAGGACCAAATAAGATCGACTATGTCCTGGAACAAGTTTAACTTTCTTCCCACCTACCCCAATGTCTAATTGCTTTGTTTTGTGCATCCAGCAATAGATTTCTACTGACAGCAGTGCCAGTTACCACACTTCTCTACCCAGGAACAAAAAGAATTTCACTGACTCTCATCTAAGTGGATTCAAACTATTCAGTTGCATTTTCAGCAGCAAGCCTCCCCAGTACAGCATGCATCGCTCCTCTTTTACTATAGAGCAAGGAAAAGCCCAAAACTGTGTTAATTTCTCTTTGTCCACCTCTTGTGTACTAATAATAATTGCATCCCAGGAGCTGCCAGCAGAAAAAGATCTTCTTCCCCTGCTGGCAGAGATCGAACTTACACTGGATGCTGGAGGCGTTGCTATGGCAACAGCTACTACAAGCTGCACCTGATCCTGCCTTGGCTGAGACAAGCTGAACCAAGCAGTGACATTCGTGACTGATAGCCTGGAATCTCTCCAACAAAAATGAACTCTCTCACCAGAAGCTATGCTTCACAACAAAAGAACATTGGACTTAATAACTACTGGACATGGGAAGGGTATATGATATTGGGAAAGATGCTGTTTCTTTGTAAATGAATCAAATGTTGTTGAAACCAATGTTAACACTCTCAAAAACTTTGTAATCTATTTTCAAGACTGGCTTAACAATCCCTTGTTTGCATGGCTCTTATCCCTTATTGCCCTCTGATAATACTGTGTATTATTACTTGTTCACTGTTTTTAAGATTTCTTTGCTGACAAATTACTGCCATTTGCTAAAGTCACCAAAGAAACAGGCCATAGTCAATTGTCCCAAGATGAGATAAATTGGCCCTTAGGGCTGGCGATGGCACTTCTTCATATTTAAATAAAAGAGGAGGAGATGTTGGGGACCCTTGCTGTGAAGTCGTAGTCTCTCCATGTCCGGCTACACCACGGGCTCGGTTTCATATGCAGATGATTCCTTTTCAGCAGGGTACCTTCCTGGCATCTTCCTGACTCATCTTTTGAAGCAGCCATCACAGAAACATGGCCTCCGGCTCAGGAACTGCCAGCTTTTTCCTGTGTGACTTTCAGGCTGTTTGGCAGCCTGGCAGGAGCCCACTTCCACATGTAAATAGGAGATCCCACAAAGTACCTATCAGCTAAGGTTTTCACCACTACTCCCACAGTATAAAGTATCCTGGTTTTCCCTCAATGATCGGAGCTGGATCACTGAGACTTGGAGCTGAGCTAAGTCACTGAATAAAGGGGCTGTACCACTGACTGAGCTGAGTTCTGTGTCTTACTGCCTACGATCCAGCCTTCCTGGAGAGAGCTGTCTCTTCATAAGCCACGACTCACGGAAATCCAGCTTTAGCCGTCCTGCACCTCTCCTCATGACCCAGCAGCTGACGGGTCCCGAACTTAGAGAGAGAGTGCAAGGGTGAAATTGGGGCGGAACTCGACCGGGCCAGCCCTGGTAGCAGAGACCCACAGAGACACGGAGAAGCAGGGACCTGCCAGCAACTCGGAGCAGACGTGCCTTGGGACCGCTGCTTCCCAGGTGCCCACAGGAGACCGGTGCCACGCTAGCAGCTGGCGCCCCGAGATCCCCGCATGCCCATATCTGGCGCCCAACGAGAGAGCCTCTGAACCTCGTGCCAGCCAGCAGCTGGTACCCTCGGAAACACAGGATTCGTGAGTACCTCTCCCACCAGGAGAGAAGCAAAAATCTCTTCTAATTTCCTCCTTTTGTTTCTGGTCTAAAACTCTTCACGTGGGACCGCTAAGGACAGAGAGACAACTGAGGCTTCCTGGTCAGGGCTACCCCCTGATGTTAGCTGAAGGTTTCTTTGACTCCCTAACGGACCCCGACTGCCTGCAAAGGTGTAGACAAAAGACCTCTATCTATATATCTTTCTAATATAAAAAACTGGTGATGCAGCGGCCACTTAAGAGTCATTAGGATGGCCGCCAGTCTCTCAAAACTGTGGAAAGGCCTGTGCTGGGAGCCAAGTGGAATACCCTGAGATTTTAATTTCAGGCATGTTCCCTTGGAAACCATCACTTCACCCCACTTTTTCTATCTTAACACTGCTAGAAAAATCCCAAAAGTTCTAAGAAATATCCAGGTAGGCTTTGGAGTCAGCTTCTAAGGCAGACTTCCCTAGTCAGTTTCGTTATCCTGCCCCCACCAGGGCATTCAAACCACAGCTAAAAACAGTTAAGTGAGAATTTAAATTAACTAGCCCTTGCAGAGCACCTGGGAGTTCAAGGTGACTCGCGGCCAGAACAAAAGATTTAAAAGTGACATTTTTTTCTGCATTCTAAGGCTTGTAACTTGTAAGAG
>NW_008348613.1:1194195-1194720 GCF_000622305.1 Nannospalax galili
TATTGCAGAGACACTTGTACATCCATGTTTGTTGCTGCTCTTTTCACAATAGCTAAGAGATGGAAGCAACCTAAGTGTCCCTCAATTGATGAGTGGATAATGAAAATGTGGTTCATATATACGATGGAGTTTTACTCAGCAGTAAAGAAAGATGAAATCATGAAATTTGCAGGTAAATGGATGGAACTAGAAACTGTTATACTATGTGAAGTAACACAATCTCAGAAAAAACATCGACATATGTTCTCCCTCATATGTGGATCATAGGATCAGACTCTGAAAAAATAAGTACGCAAACAGACATAACTCCAGGAACCAGGACAAGGGTAAGGAAACAGTGAGGTAAAGGAAAAGAAATATCCTGAAGGAAAAGAATAGTAGGTAACAGGCCTTAATAAGGGAGATATGGATAAAAATTGGGTTATTCTAAGGGAGTGGGGAGGGAAGGGTGTATGAGGAACCTAGGGGATAAGAATAAAGAAGAAGCTCAACAGAGGTAGGATCATAGGAGCAAGGGTATTAGTA
>NW_008348613.1:1195736-1236638 GCF_000622305.1 Nannospalax galili
CACTCGATTTACCAGAAGGGCAGATAGGGGGGAATAGATGGGGGTGCTGACAGCAGATTGGACAGTGGCAGGAATGGCAGAGTGTGGAGGCTCTAGTGGGAAAGGAAGGCTGTTTATCTGATGAGTTTATATTCATGCTCAGATGCCAAGGAACTCAGAAAGTAAGCGACTGTGACCAGTAATAGTCATATATAGAGAGATTAGAAATGCATGTGAAAACGTCTCAATGTCAATTGCCTTAAAATGAATTTTTCTTTATGAAACTGTTTATTTTAACAACGAAGTGGAGATCTTTTTTAAACGTTAAAACCTCATTTAATTTTATGTCTTATAGAGTTTATAATGAGTAAAAGATTGTATAAGCATAATAATTCATCTGTAAACCTAAAAATGTACAGCCAGTTTTGAAAGAGATGTACCCTAGCTCAGAAAAATTTTATTGAATAGGTTAATGCTGTTGTAATGAAATGCTTCTTCTAATTAAAAAAAGAAGAAAGCAAAAAGTAAATTAAACCTAATATAAACATGAGAAATAAAAAAAAATAAAGAGTAACCCAAATCAGTACATAGAAAACTGAAAAAACTATAGAGAAAAAAGGAAATCAAAAGTTGAAGTTCTGTAGGGGCTAGAGAGATGGCTCAGTAGTTAAGAGCACTAGCTACTCTTGAGGAAGATCCAGGTTCGATTCCCAGCACCCATATGGCAGCTAACAACTGTCTGTAACTCCAGTTCTAGGGGATCCAACACCTTCTTCTGATCTTCGTGGACATTGCACGGCAAGGGTGCACTTACACACATGAAGGCAATGCACTCATACAAAGAAAACAAAATTAATGAAATTTTTTTTAAAAAGTTGAAATTCTATCGGGCTGGAGAGATGGTTCAGCAGTTAAGAGCACTGGCTGTTCTTGCAAAAGACCCAGGTTCAAATCCTAGCACCCACATGGCAGCTAACACCTGTCTGTAACTCCAGTTCCAGGGGATCTGACCGTCTCTTCTGTCCTCCTTGGGCATTGCACAACATGGTTGCACTTACCTACATGCAGGCAATACACACACTAAAAGTAATAAAATATTTTAAAAAGTTGAAGTTTTTAAAGAGCAATAATATTGTTAAACTTCTAGTTAAAGTAGTCAGAAAAAAGGGGAAACACAGCCCATTTTATAAATGAGATTACCAATAACCTACAGGTTTTAAAAAGATAAGACAATATTATGAGCAATGTTATGGTATTAATTTGATAAAAATATATTATGAAGAAATTCCATGGAAGACACGATTAACTAAGTTCACATATGGTAAAATAGATAAAATGAATAGTTCCAAATCTATGAAAGAAATTTAATTACTAACTAAAAGTGTTTCCAAAAAGCAAACTGTAAGTCTAAAAGCCTTCACTGGTAAATTAACCAAAGAGAAGAAAAAAATTCTATGTAACCTTTTATAAAATAGATCAGGAAGGCATACTTCCCTCAAAATAAGGCTACAGTTACACCAATATCAACCTGTAAAAGAGTAAAAGTGTAGACCAATAATTCTTATGGACATAGAAACAGTAAATTGTGTCCAACAATAAAAAAGATAATACGACAAGATCAGTTTATCATGGGAATGAAAAGTTGTTTTAATATTTTAAAATCAATTCATGGAATTCTTATCAGTAGACTGAAGAAGAGACACAATTGTATCAATATATGATACCTAGAAAATATCTGTTAAAATTCAACATGCATGAAAAACTCTCAGCAAGCTTCCTAGGTACAATAAAACACCCCCCACCCCAAGTCCCACAAAGCCCTGTATTTTAAGTCATAACCAAAGATGAAAGGCCAAAGTCTTCCCTTTCAAATCAAGAACAGGGGAACTCTCATCATCTTCTTCTCAGAGTGTACTGAAGATATTTGGAGACAGAGAGGGAGGGAGAGAAGAGAGCATTAAATATCTATTTTCAGATAAGTATCTTTTTTTGTTGTTGTTGTTCGTTTTTGAGATGGGGCCTCTCTGTAGCCCCAACTGGCCTGGAACTCACTATGTAGACCAGGCTGGCCTCAAACTCATAGAGATCTGCCTGCCTCTGCCTCCTGAGTGCTGGGATTAAAGGTGTGCACCCCCATGCCCAGCCTTCAGATAATGTATCTTATACATAAAAAAGTAATGAATGAACTCAGCAAAAACTCAAGTCGTAAACAAAAGTCAAATGTATTTATTTAAGATTAACAATTATAAAAAGGAAACAATTATAAAAGCACAAAATAGGAAATAATTTGAAATAACTGTTTAATAATATCCATAATATACATGTGTGCAATAACACATGTAAAATATTTCTGAAGGAATTTTAAAACCATCCAAATAAAAAGAAAACCATGTTTAAGGTTTGAAAGAGTCAATATTATGAAGTCAATTTTTGCCAAATTAGTCTTAATTTCATCATGAAAACCAATTAAAATTCCAGTACATTTATATAAGTGACAAGTTATTTCTAAAACATCTATAGAAATAAGAATATCCTAGAATAACCAACATGACTGAACAACAATAAAATTGTGGGACTCACCTACCCTGATTTAATGCTAATTATAAAGCTGCTATCATTAGGCAGTGCAGTACTGGTATAGAGACAGGCATGCAGACCACGGAACAGAACAGAGAATTCAGAAACAGATATAGACAGGATCATGTGCTGTCTGACAAGAGTGTCAAAGTAATTCAATGGAGGAAGTAGCCTTTTCCACAAATTACTATCTACATGTAAAAGAAAAATTCCTTATAGTACACACAAGAAATAGATCAAAAAAGACTATAGATAAAAACATAAAAGCTGAATGAGTCAGCTATTAGAGAAAATATGAGAAATTTTGGTGTCTTTGGTTAGCAAAGATTTGTTAGATAGGAAACCCAAAGTGCAAACTATAAACTCCTTAATTGTTACAGTGAATTTTATTAAAAATAAAAAGTTAGACTATGAAACTCCATGTGCTAGTATGCACCTATAATCTCAGCACTCAAGAGCTTCAGGCAGGAGGATTTAGAGTTCGAGATCAGCCTGTGTTAAGTAGTGAGACCCCATCTCAAAAAAAAAAAAAAAAACCTACATAAATAAATTAAATAAATAAATAAATAATAAATGTTGAAATATTTTGCTTTTTAAAAGACTGTTGAGAAAATAAATAGAAAGTCATGAAAGAGAAGAAAATATTTTTAAAACATATCTAATTATGCATATTTTTGGTGTGTGTGTGTGTGTGTGTGTGTGTGTGTGTGTGTGTTGTGTGTGTGTGTGCATGGATTGGATCCAGGGCCTGCTTGCATGATAGGTGAGTGTTCTACTACTGAACCCTCAGTCCTAATAAGGTTCTTTAACTGGAATAAAAAGAATATTTAAGGTCAGTAACAACCCTAATATAGGTTGAGAGCATCACTAATCTGAAAATCTGAAACCTAAAATGTTCTGAAATTTGAAACTTGTTGAACAATACAATGATGACAAGGAAAATTTCACACATGACCTGATATAACAGGTAACAAAACATAGGTAGGCTAAAAATATTGTACAAAATTGTTTTCCTGCTATGAATACGTTTGTGAATACGTTTGGTTGCATCCCCCAAATATTTCATTATATATATAATATTCCAGTCTGAAACGAGATAATTCTTATCTTAAGAATTTCACATAAGGCATATTCAGTCTGCAAATATGTGAATAGACACTTCATTAAAGAAGATACTACATAAAAGGGAAAATAGCCACATGAAAAGATAACATTCTTAGTCATTAGAGAAAAGGAAACTAATCTTCTGTTACCATCATATACCATTACATAAGTGACTATGATTAAAAACTGATGCTACTCTGTGCTGGTGAAGATCTAGTGTGAATGGAATGTTTACATATTGGTCTTGAGAATTAAAAAAAAAAATGACACAGCCATTTCAGAAAATAACAATTTCGGGGAAAAATTGGTTTATCCTAACAATAGAATATTGCTTTATAACAAAAAGGAATTAAAGATTGGTACACACAACAGCATAGAAGATGCTCAAAAACATTTTACTAAGGGAAGAAGCCATACTGAAGAGTGGACACTGTATAATTCCTTTTAAGTCAAGTTCTAAGTGGGCAAGTTATAGTGATTAAAAACAGCTAGTGGTTGCCAGGCCTAGGGATAAAGACGGACTGGATATGAAGGGACAGAGGGGTTGCTTGTGCTCATGGACATGTTCTACTCTATGCTTTTGGTGGTGACTGCAGGAATAAATGCATCTGTTGAGAAATAAATGAGTTGCAGTAGGTTTTGTTATATTAATTAAACTTCAATAAAGGTGATTTTAAAAACCCTTGATGAATTTTTAAAACTATTAAACTGACAGAACCCTTAAAGTTTGACAATGCACAGCACTGACAATACTTAGGAGAAACCAGTACTTACGGATTTTGTGGGTATATATAAGCTAATTCATTTGGTATCATCAATCAAATTTGTAAATGCATATCACCAGAGACCCAGCAATTTTATGTCTTGAAAATTATTCTATTCTACAGAAAAGATGGACTGTATTTATACATTGTAGTTCTTGAATATGAACTGTAGAAACTGAATAGTTTAAAAAGAAGAGAATAAATTGGACATGAACAAAGCATATTAATATGAATACAAATGTTGGAGGGAAACATCCTAAAGGAGAAATATTTCTAAGGAGAAAAGAAAGAATGTGGATACTAAGTAAGGACTTGGATGGAGTTAATTATGCAAATTGACTATACATTTAATTAATGTTCTTAAATCTTCCACACATGCATGAAAGGTGAACAAATGATATCTGTAAAGAAAATTATGGATATCTTGAAAACACACTCATTAAAATGTATGAAAATCACTCAATTCATCTTAGTAGCTATAGATGACATTATTAATTTCCATCTTTATTCAAGAAATATTATAGCCATATCACTGTGACTGTACACTATATCAATAAGACTTTTCTTTAGAAAGTTAAGAATTCTGTTTTACTTATTTACTTTACTTTTGAGATGGGGTCTCAGTGTGTTACCCAAATTGTTCAAGAACTCCTGGTTTCAAGCAATCTTCTTGCCTCAGGCTTCTGACTAAGAGTGTGTACCAGTGGCACTACATTTGGCTAGGAAGGTAAGAATCCTTGAACACAAGATCCAAACTCATAAAATTAATAAATATGAGCTTGAATATGGCATAAAGTAACTGCAGGCCAAGGATTGGGTGGACATAGTGAGGCGAGACAAGATAGTGTTGGAACCAAAACAGAAAGGGGCACTTTCTAGGAGGTGGGGCATCATTTGAGTGGCAGGAGGGAATGAAAATGCACAGAGAAGAGAACTTCATGTAAGAGATAGGGAAGATACAGGGAGGTGAAAGAGGAGATGCCTATATGGAGAACCTGAACAGTAGGCTGCCATAGCTGAACTTAGTATAGTCACAGGCTACTGTGGGAATCTTTGAAGGGGATGAACATTTCCCAGTGAGAATTTAAAACTTAGTCTATCTGCTGCAGTGACTAGGATGGATTGCAGCAGTAAGCGACTGCAGGCAGAGAGCAAATTGGAAATGATCATAATAAATTTGGGTGAAGGGATAGCCAGGACAAAGGTGTGGCTATGACACAGAGAAGAAGGCTTGGCTGGAAAATAGGTTACTATACAAAATCCCATCTGCTTGGTGAGTGATCAGATGTGTAGGAAGGAGGAGGGAAGGAAGGAAAGGGAAGACTTAGAGATAGCTCCAGGATCTGAGACTGTCTTGCATAGAGAATGTTAACAACCTTGAAAGAAATGATGAAACCAAGAAGAAATTCAGGGAAGAGAGGAGGAAATTTTCATGATTCAAAGAAGATTGTGATGGTGAAGAACATTGAATATCAAGTAAAATATTGACAAGGTAATTAGGAAGACAGATCATACTTGTGTAATTTTAAAATGTCATCAAAGGCTGAAAGGGTAAAAAGGGAAATGAACAATTTGATGGAGGGGAAGCTGGCAGATGGCCCTGGTGATGGGCAATAGTAGGGAGGCCAAAGTGGGTGAGGACTGATAAGAACAATCCATTCGATGTAATGCTTAGGAGTCAACTGTTCCAGTAGAGCAGAAAGTGAAGGGTGGGTTTCTGGGGCTGCAGAAGAGACTCCTTTTTAATTATTAAAAATTTAAAATGTATTTATTTTATGTGTATGAGTGTTTTGCCTTCATGTTTACATGTGCACTTGTGCATGGAATTCCCGTAGAGACCAGAAGAGGGTGTCTGATCCCCTGGAAGTGGAGCTAAGGATGATTGGTAGCCACCATGTGGGTGCTGGGAACTGAACTCAGGTCCTCTGCAAGCACAGCCAGTGCTCTTAGCCACTGAGCCACCTCTCTAGCCCCAAGATTATTATACTATAAATAGGTGGTACTGGCTATTTACTTAAAGAAGAGTTAAGATCTGAGAACAACTGGTCTTTGCCAAAGATTTATCTACATGACACACAGTAATTAAAAGTACCAGACTGGTGGAACTAACCTTCAGACGTACTTTGAGGCCTATAATAATTAGGTCAGAGGGACATAAAGGACACTGTTTGCTCCTTGCCCTCCTAGGTCAACTAGTTCCAGGGGACTATGAGCATCTCTCAAAATATCCTGTAATGGTGGTGGGTCACCTGTCCTCTTGATCAAGGAGGCCAAGGAGACCCCACCAGATGGACTTGAACCAGTGTCCAGTCTACAAAGAGGAGGGTCAGCACAGAGGAATCATTTTCTCCATGCTTCCAAGCAAAGCCAACCATGGTCGAGCAGGACCTTTGACTTATCTTCACAAAGGCGGAACTGGAAAAGAAAGGAGCCAGGGGCTCCTCCCAAACCCATGTGACCCCTGAGGAACAGATCCTCAAACTATCTTAAGAATAAAAATAAAGTGTTTTATCTGGACCAACTGTACGGCCTTAAACATCCAAAAGGAAAGTATAACTAAAGATTAAAGATGCCAATATAATTTCTTAAGTGTCCATATGCATAGCTAAAGGCTACATAATAAGCAACAATGCCAGACAGGCAATACCTCCTTCTGAGTTGTTGGCCAGGGTGGCCAAAGGGATTTCCAGATAGTAACCCAGCAGAGAACTGGGAAATTGAACAGCAGACCCCAATCTTATCCAAAGGAATTTTGACAACTGAATACTGCTAGATGAGGTGCAGCTGACCTTCCTAAAACAAAGACCTCTAGATAGGCTGACTAGATTCACCAGAAGGACAAGTAGTGGGGAATGGCTGGGGTGCTGACAACACAGCAGGTTAGTAGCAGGGATATCAGTGTATAAGGGCTCTAGTGGGGGGAGGGAGTCTATGGGAGGGTGCTATCTGGGAAGTGGGTGTATAATCAAATGAGATGGTTTGGGATGTTCTGTGTGATATACACACACGCACACACACACACACAAAAGAACAAATTTTTAAAAAATGTATTATATTTAAGGAGGAAACATGGAAATTTACGTCATGCCAATTAGTAGAGGTGATAAACAATACCATTGAAATCTGCCTGATGACTTTATAGACATACACAGGTGCCAAGGATCCAAGCGCAACCGATTATGACTAGTAATAATCAGATACATACAGATTAGAGATGCATGCGTCAACATCTCAGTGTTAGTAGCAAAAACAATTAGTCTTTCTGCAAGGAACAATATATTCTAAAATGAAATGGAGATCTTTTTTAAAGGTTAAAAACTCATCCAATTTTATGTCTTACAGGGCTTATACTGAGCTCAATAATATATAACTATATTAATTCAACTGTGAACCTAGAAACTTGCACCCACTTGTGAAAGAGTTGTACTGTTGCTCTGGCGTGTGTTACTGAATATGTTAAAGCTGTAGTGAAAGCTTCTAATCATGTACTTATTAAAAATTTTAAAAAGTATGATTAAAAAAATAATAATTCTTCAAAGCATAAAAATTTTCTCCTTAATAATTAGTAGATGTGAAAAACATTATCATTGAAATCTACTTGATGACTTTATATCCATACTCAGATGCCAAGGAGCTCAGAAAATTACTGACTGTGACTAGTAATAATCTGATATATAGAGATTAGAAACCCATGTGCAAACATCTTAATGTCAATTGCATTAAAAATGAAGTTTTCTGCATGAAACTCTGTATTTTAATAATGAAACAGAGATCTTGTTTAAAGGTTAAAACCTCATTTAATTTTGAAAAATGATGTTTTCTTCATGAAACTGTGTATTTTAATAATGAAATGGAGATCTTTTTTAAAGGTCAAAATCTCATTTAATTTTATGTCTTATAGGGTTTATACTGAGTACAATATTGTATAACTGTAATAATTCAACTGTAAACCTAAAAATGTATAGCCAATTTTGTAAGAGATGGCAGCCTAGCTCAGAAAATTGTTATTGACTATGTCAATGCGTTTCTTCTAAGTATGCGGTTATTAAATACCTTAAAAAAAGGAAAAGCAGACAACTAATAAAATACAGCCATAGTTGTACAAGGTCACTGATCCTTTGGGGAAACGGTAGTAGTGGAAAAGAAGTCCTCATGTAGAACCCCAGAGGACCAATTCAACTCACAGATGTATGGCATTCTTTTAAGACCAATCCCTATCACTTTCTGCTGACTCGTAGGTGGTTGCTTCCCTCTTCCTGGTGAGAATACCCCAACTTTGCCTGAGCATGCTGTATTTTTTTAGTAAAAGGCTCAATGTTCTCCCGGGTTGCTGTTTTCTTCTGCTGTAGCTCTTGGTGCAGACGGACCTCCTGGCTCCTCTGGGAAACTGATTGTTTCTTGAGTGCTCTTGCCCTGCATTCCCTGTGCGCTCTTGCTTGCTGGAGTGTTTCTCTTAACCCATTCTGTTTAATTACTATGCCAAACCTTCAGTTGAACTTTTAATTAGCAAGTTATCTCTGTCTGAAGACTGGAAACCCCAGGCTCTTTCAGCATATATTAGACAAGCTAAAATATGAAATTAAAGAAAACAGTTTTAGCCAACATAAACAAGTGACTCATTTCCTTGTGAAAACACACAAGGTTTATGTTACTCTGGCAACGATATTCCAGAATAGCGTCCCTCCTCTCCCAGTTTGGAGCTTTTATGTGTTTCTGTTACACTCTGTGCTCCACTGTGACCTAATGTTGAACCAAGTCATTTAGTGATTCATGAGAGACAAAGCATTGGACTTTCAGTTTCTTTCCAGTCCTTTTGACCAAAGGAAGGAAAGTCTATGAATTGTAAACAAACAAACAAATAAACAAACGAAAAAGATACAAAGAATTTCTGGCTTGTGCTGTTCTAGGGTGAAAGTGTAATCCTACTGTTACTTTTAAAACACCACAATTGGTTCTAATGTGTTTGAATTCCAAGTGCCTGTTTTTCCAAAGACAGCTGATTAAATCATAATGAACAACCTGCATGCGTACCACATGGGGAAATGAAGATTTAGAGATTCATTGCACAAGACTCCAGATGTTTCTTGGGATTCACATCATGGGCGGGAATTTCATGGTGCTTCAGGTCAAATTTTCGACCCAAATCACTCCAAATCTCTCCAGCAAAACTGTGCAGTGCAAAAGCAGTTGTACTGACTTTCTCATCTGCTAGTTTTTAAGCTCTCTGAGGTCCTTGAAAAAAAGTGAAGAGAGTATTTATTATGCTCTCACTGCTTGGGATTTCAAGTTTAGAGACTTTTTGTGAACAGCTTTATACTTGCATTGGATGCACAGAAAGTGTGTAGCCAATAGAATGAACTGACACAGAAAATGACTGGCACACGATCTCTCCCATCCTCGCCAACTGTCTGCAAAAGAGAATCCCAGCTTTACTCATATATGTTTTACCTCCAGAAAGTTTTCTAGTTCTCTTGAATGTGTTGAGAAAGAACACAACATCCAACCTTGAGGTAGACTGGAGTAGTTAGAGGATGAGGGAGGAAGATTTAGTGATGCTATATATCATGTATATCGAATCTTATTTATCTACAATATCAACACACATCAATTTATGTAAGTAGGCTCTAGGAGGTGAAGGGAAGTTGAAAACAATAGAAAAGATTATGTAGACTGAGTGTAGAAGAGATTTTTTTTTTTTGAAACTTGAGAAAAGCCCAAGAATATTTACTATATACGCTAGAAAGGAAAAATAAAAGAGAATTTTAGGAACTATGGGAACTCATGTCCTCATCATAAGAATGAAACAGAAAGGGACTTCTGAAATTAAAGTTGTTTGCAAGGATTACACACTTTTAGCCATGATGTTACTCTAAGAATGAACTGATTAGGCCATGGCATTGTAAAACAAGCCAAATTATTATTATTATTTTATTACTTTCGAGACTGGGTCTCCCTATTGCCCCAGCTGGTCTGGAACTCTCTGTGTAGATCAGGCTGGCCTCTATCTCACAGAGAGCTGACTGCCTCTGCCTCCTGAGTGCTGGGATTAAAGGAGTGTACCACCACTCCCGAAAACATTGAAAATTTTGAGAACAAAATATAATGATACATGTGGATGAAGGTGCAATAATGAAATCCTTACTTTGTGTGCTAACTTAAAAGATAATTTAAGCTCTGCTTCCCTGGATCTGCAGGACCCACCACAGACCTCTCTCCTACCTGCAGGCTTCTCTCTGGGGGCTTTCTATTCCAAGGGCTCTTAAATCAAGCGTTTAAACTTGATCTTGGGCTCAGCCACACAGAAGTAGAGTCCTGGAGTCGCCTCTTCTTTTGTTTGTATTTGGTTTTTGTTGTTGCTGCTGGTTTTGTTTTGTTTTGTGACAGGGTCTCCCTGTAGCCCCAGCTGGCCTGGAACTCACTCTGTAGAACAGACTGGACTTGATCTCACAGAAGTCCACCCCTCTGTGCCTCCCCCGTGCTGGGATTAAAGGCTTGTACCACCTCATCCCTGTTGGGTTTGTTTTTCAAAACAGGGTCTTACCCTGTAGCCCAGCCTAGACTTGAACTCCTGATCCTCCTATCTCTGCCTCCCAAGTGCTGAGATTACAGGCCACCATAACTGGCTACAAAGCTGTTGTTCCTTCTCCTCCTCATCTCCCTCCTCTCTTCCCCTCCCCCTTCCACTCTCTCTCTCCCTCACTCCCCTTCCTCCTCCTCTTACTCCTTTTTGAGACAGGTTCTCACTGTGTAACCCTGGCTGGCCTGAAAACTTGCTAAGTAGACCAAGCTGGTCTTGAACTCACAGAGTTCACTGTATGTGCCTGTGCCTCCCCAGTGCTGGGATCAAAGGTGTGTGTCACTACACCCCACCTAAAATGCTTCTTAGGTCTCAAGTCTCTGTCTCCTGTTCAAGGAGACAGCTTTCAGTCAATGTCCAAGCCAGTGTGCCAATCTGAAGACAAGATGTCTTTAGGTGGCAATCACGTGAATTTGTTTTTACCTAAGAGTATATGTTGTTTATACCATTTATTGAAAGTTTAATTAAAATTGCAAGCCTGAAATCACAAAAAAGATAATTTAAAATATTAAAAAGTTAAGTCTTGGTGGTTGTATGTGTACAAAAAGCTCTAACTCAGTTCTTTTTTGACATATTTGCTAAGGTTACCTAGTCTTTCTTTAAATTAGTTTTTAAGACTAAGGAATGAGTTATAATAACATTTTAAAATAAAAGTATTACATACTTTTATGGTTTATCTATTTCTAAGTAAGAAATAAACAGCATCCCAAACATGGTGAATTAAGGCAAGAGTAAATTTAACTCACAACTCAGTGGTTTGTGCAGGTGGGAGGGAACTGCTTGCCTTTCTTCTACTCAGCAATGTGTCAGAAATGTCTGTACCTGACCTTGAGAATTTCCACATCAGCTCTTGGCCTTTGCTTCCCCATAGCATGGTGACTGAGTTTCAGAGCAGAGTGTTGGGGTAGGGTGTAAATACCTGGTTTTGTGCCTTATTTTTGAAAAGTACATGTGGTACTGCTCTCGTGGTAAATTATTTCTTACAGAAATCACAAAAACTCACCCAGGTTCAAGGAAGGGGACAGGGATTCTATGTTGTAATGATGGAGTGGCAAGATTCTAAAGGAATAAATGGGGTGAGCAGAGTTGTGCAGTTTTGGTGCTATCTAACAATTACGGTTCCTTTGCACCCACCTCGTCCAATACTTTAAACTTGCTCTATGGAACTGCACATTTCCCACAATCTTCAGCTCCACTCTTTTCCTTCCAGTCTCAGTCTTAAACCAGACTAAAAGAGCGGTAAATATGCCACAGCCTGAATGGCATGGTCAAAATTTCTTCTACCCAATAAATCATTTCGGGATATGGGTAGAATGTAACCAGATTCTTTGTCAGAATATAACATGAAAGGTCACTAACCCGGTTCCCTTCTGAAACCACCTGAGCACAGTCTTTACTATGCACCTTCCTGTCAGCATTATGGTCTTCCAAACACCCACCAGAATAGTTCAGTGAACTCTATTTACAGGACTCCAGAACTCTATCCTGCAGTTCCCCTCTTCCACATTCTTCCCACAAACCAGTTTCAAAAACCGATAAATCACATGGTCAGGTTTATCACAGTAAAGACCTCACTTCTTGGTGACAACTTTCTGAAATGTTCTCCTTTCTCATTGCTGTAATCAAGTAACTGACAAAAACAGCTTACAGGCAAAGTCTACTTTAGCTCATCTTTTAAAGGGATGCAGTCTTTCAGACAGGGAAAGAAGGGCAACTGGGATTCCGCCTGGACTGGCAGAAGTCTGTGGCAGTTTGTCGCATTTTTGTAGATCTGGTAAAAGAGAGAGATTGAGCTTGAATTGAGGATGTACTATAGCTCTCAAGTCACACCCCTCCAGAGACCCACTTTGCTTAGCTGCACTCCATTTTCTAAAGGGGCCATATCTCTAAAAATAGCACTACTAACCAGGGAACATGTGTTCAAACACATAAGTTTGTGGGGGACGTCTAAACCATAAATCAATCCATACCAAATTCTAGCTACATCCCTACACTTGAAGTGACTTTTCCTTGATCACTCATTGGGACTAGGAGTGCAAACATCAGAAATCTAGACTTACCACTTTCTGAAGATGGTCCAGGGAAGAAGCCTGTATAGATCTCTGAGGCATTTATGGCACTTGGGGAGCATTTGTGTATGGATATCAGGGTCTCAAGTATACCAAAAGAGATCTAGAAGTAGAGATGGGGATCCTGAGAAGTCACATACACTTGATCCTGTTTCCTTAGGTCTTGGAGAGTAGAATATAATTGGGAAAGGACCTGCACTCTGGATAGCTCAGGAGAGAGCATGGAGCTCTTGCCTGGATAAGAGGGTAACACAGGACAGAGGGCATGAGTGGTGCTGCTCTCTACCTACAACCCCTTCCCAGACACTACTTACAGCCAGCCGTAGTTTGTTTCTACGTTTCTTTCTTGTTCTTCCCTTTTACTGTCTACCAGTCTTCTTGTCTTTCCTTTTTTCCTTTATTTCCCTTTAAAATTTTTTCTATCCATTTTCTAGCTCTTTCTAGCTCTAGTTCTCTCTCTTATTTCACTTTGTAAAGTCTCTCTTCCTCCAACCATAGGTAGGGTGCTGAGACTTTGTGTCTGTGGGGAGTGACTGAAATGGTTTGGTCACAGTGATGCTATTGCCTTTCATTATCTGTCTTCCTATGTTGCTTTTCCGTAGCTCAAAGTTGGAGTCTGAGTCTGCTTGTTGGGGCTTCTTATCTGCATGCGCATAGATCCAAGCTTTAGACTTTGAACCACATTTTATAATATGAGAGACATTTTATTTCAAGAGGAATTCAGTCCATTCCCAGCACCCACATGGCAGCTAACATAACTCCAATTCCTGGGAAGTCTGATGCCCTCGTTTGACTTCTGTGGGCATTACATGACACAGGTGCACTCATATGTAGCCAACACACTCATACACATTAAAAAAAAAAAAAAAAAAAAAAGAATTGGTGTTACCTGGAAAGTGAGTATGGAAATACTGAGTCAAAACTGCCTGTAACTTGTAAAAGACATTCCCCCCCTTTGAGTTTTGGTTCATTTTAATTCAAGTACCTTGTCAGATGCTTTGAGTCAAGTCCTATGATGTTCACAACTGTCCTAGTTTGCTTTCTGTTGCTGTGATAAACACCATGACCAACAGCAACTTGGAGAGGAAAGGGTTTACTTCATCTTACAGGTTGCAGTCCATTATTAAGGGAGACCAAGGCAGGAACTCAAGGCAGGAACTCAAAGCATAAACCACTAGGGAATATTACTTACCGACTTGTTCCCAGGCTCCCTTTCTGGTACAGCTCAGGTTCACTGCTTAGGGATGGTACCACCCACAGTAAGCCAGGCCCTCCTACACCAATTAACAATTAAGAAAATGCCCCACAGACACGCCCAAAGGCCAATCTGATGGAGATGATTCTTCAATTGAGGCACCCTCTTTTCATATATTTCAAATGAACAACCAAGATTAGCCATCACCCAAACCAATGTGGCACTGTTAACTCACCACTCAACTTTTTGTCCCATCCTCACTCCAAACCTTCCCTTCGGCTTAATTTTTTTTCTTTCTCTTTTTTGCTGTCATCTATCTACCATACATTTCTTGCTCCTCTACTAAAGATTAGCTTCTATAGAATTTATGCACCTTCCATGTCCAGAAAGGTAGTGCTGAGAGGTAACTAAATGATATGCCAACCAATTGCATTTCGTATCCCATCTCTGCTCGCTCTTGTGTCTAATAAAAATCTAAACTCTAAATACTAATGTACGTCTTTCTTTACCAAAATGGACAACCAAGGCACAAGAAAGTCACATTATGACTAAAAAAACTCTTGAATATTCAGTGTGTAGAGAACAAAAGGTATCTTAAGCTTTTTGCATTTACATTTAAGCAAAGCTGAAGCCTCTGTTCTCTTTATGTGCATATATCAAGAAGTTCCCACTATATCATAAATGTACAAGATTAATGATACTACAAAGTAAAGCTAAAATGGATTTAAAAATAGATCTTTCAACTTCTAATCCCCAAAGGTATAATTTGAGCTTTGAGACGTGAAGTATGGAGGGTAGGGACATTAGAAAATGTTTCAATTTTTCTGACATGATCTGGCTGATGAATTTTTACTTTCTGATGAGTATGTACTTGAGAGCTACAAGTTTTTTTTTTTAAGAAAAAAAACCTCATATTGTGGCTTGTACAGAAAATTTGAAAGACCTCAGAGGACAAGTATCATTAATAATTTCTTAAGCCCAAGGTCTTGTTTATTACCATGTTTGTTAAAGTCAAAAGTGATTTACTTTATCATAACAGAACTCTTCTAAGAAATATTTTAAAATATTTCTAGCAATATCATTTTTTATATAAGTAGCAAATGTACTTGGCATAAAATTCCAAGCCAAGCCATAGATGAAATTTCAAATTGAAAAATAAAATTTTCTCTGGAAAATATGACAAGTATTCTTAGGCACAAAACTTGTGGCATCCTAAAGAAAGTTTTACTAAAACAAATAGAGAGAAAAGGACCTATGAGTTCCCTTCTCTGCCTCTCTCTCCTATTAAACCATGTTTTTGTACCTCTTTAAAAAGATCTCTAATTGTATGTTTAAAAATAATTTGCTTTCCCTTTGAAGACGTTGTAGTTGGAAACTGTGACTCCATGTTATGTTTTAATTCTTGTTTCATAGGATTGCACATTGCTGTAAATTTGAATTTCTTTTCATTGCATTTTGATTTAGTATTATTGTTCCTTGGACTTCATATCCTTTTTAAAATCACATTTTTAATCATCTATAGATCATCTTTAAAGTGGCATATTCAGAGATATTCTATGGATTCTGATAAATTTTCTGATCAGTTCTGTGTATAATGCCTATCTATTTTGCATTCATTTCTGGTTGGTATGTTAGGTAGATATAGAATTATGGATTCAATTTTTTTTTAGAATTTGACACCATTCTACTTCTCATTCTTTTATTCATAGTTTTCCTTCTTGAATTCTGTAGGCTCTTATTATTTGCATTCCAAAAAATGTCTAGGACTTTTCTTTAAAAGCAAGAGTTTTTCAAGAAACATTGATAGTATTCTAATGTATCACTTTAATGCTTAAAAATGGGAGGTACTGTTTGTTGAGATTTACTGGTATGGTAATAATGCAGAATTGGTTGTGTGTTAGTCAGATTTCTGTCTCTATTACAAATATTCCCAAATAATCAACTTATAAAGAGAAAAGCATTATTTATTTTTGTTCAGTTTCAGAGGAATCAGTCCAAGACAGTGTGAGTCTGTCATTTTTAGGTGAGGCAGTACATCATGGTAGGAGTATGCAGCTAAGCAAAATCATTTGCCTCCTGATTATGGAGCAAAATAGAGAAAGACAATTCCTTTTAAGGGCATGTCTCCACTAACCTAAAGACCTCACTTGAAGCAAATGTCCCATTGCAGCAGTGTCTTTGATTCAAGAAAGACTAAACCCTTAGAGCATCCTTTCTGGTCCCAGATCTGTGTGCCGTGGTCTTGGCAGGGAGAGTCCCTTCAGCCATCTCAGCCCTCAGGTTGGCTTGGGTCTCTGAGATCCTTCTCCTGCCCCAAGATTTGTGGTTGGTCTTGGGCTGTGTTCCTGAGCCTCCTGAGGGCTCTGCCATCTTAGCTCTCAGGTGTTCTCAGGTTATGGGCATCCTTTCCCATCCCAGATCTGCACAACCCTTCTCACTGCATCAGACTTGCATTCCTGAGACTTGCTAGCACCTCACCATTTAACTCTTAGGCTTCCTGGGGCCATGGGCATCTTTTACTATCATGGATCTGCATACCCCTCATCCCTGCCCCAGACTTGTGGTTCTGAACTCCATTCCTGAGACTCCCTAGTACATTGTTATCTGAGCATTGTGTGCCTCAGACCTGCAAGGTCTCAGCCTACCCTATCAGCCAACCTGCTCATCTAGCAGTCCCCATCCCACCCTGCTGATCTAGGACTTTGTGGAGTTAATCCTGGAATCTCAACTCAAAAGTTGTTCCTATCTCTAGCTGAACTGAGATCACTTCTTTCACCCCATTTGCAAATCAACATAAAGTGGCCCCCAAACTGAACACAAAGCACTACTAACTTGGGTCATAACCTGAAAGTTTTGGGGAACCAGCAAACAAATATACAAACAAACATTCAACAAAGCTGAGATCTATTTCCCATACCAAGAAAAAGCACCACACAAATCCAGATGCCTTGGTCTTAGTGTAAAAACACAAACAATACGAAAAACTAAAATAATATGGCTACTACAGAAATTAACAACCCCATTATAATATTTCCTGAGAATAACAACGAAGTGAATGCATAAGACAAATGATTTCAAAATAGCAAGTACAAATACATTCAAGGAATTCAAAGAGGATATGAATAAAAGACTGAATGAAGACACTGAAAAACAGTTGAGTGAAATAACTAAAATAATCCAAAACATGAAATTAGAATTCAATAAAGAGATAGAATCTCTGAAGAAAAGCCAAACTGAAATAAAACTTGAAATAAAAGACACAGGAACTTGGACAGAAAGCTTATAGGAAAGAACCAAAAAGGAAGTAGAGGAAATGGAACAGAGACTATCAGCTCTTGAAGACAAACTTGGGAACTGGATCACTCAGTCAAAGAAAATGTCATACCTAAAATAACCCAGGAAGTGAATGTGCAAGACCACTGGGACACTGTCAAAAAGACCAAACCTATGAATCATAGGCATGGAAGAAGAAGAAAAAGAAACCCAGGTTAAGGGAACAGAAAACATTTTTAATAAAATCACAGAAGAAAATTTCCCAAACCAAGGGAAAGAGATACCACCAAGGGACAAGAGGCACACAGAACACCAAGTAGACAGGACTAGAAAACAAACCCCTCATGTCATATAATAATCAAAACACTAAATGTACAGAATAAATTAAAGAGAGTGAAAGCTCTGAGAAAGAAAGATCAAGTCACATATAAGGAAAGGCCTATCCAAATAATAGGTGACTTTTCAATAGAGACTGTGAAAGCCAGAAGGGCTTGGACCAATATTAAATAAGTCTTGAAAGAACACAGATGCCACCCAGACTACCATACCCAGCAAAGTTATCAGTTGTAACTGAAGGAGAAAGAAAAACTTTCCATGATAAAAACAGATTTAAGAAATGTATGTCTACAAAGCCAACTTTACAGAGACTACTAGATGGAATACTTTAGTGAGATGAGAAGATTAAACATTGTCAAGAGGGCACAGAGAATAAGTAAATTATCCCAGAAGAGTCAACCAAGAGTTCTAAGAAAACAGCACTACAACACCAACATAACAGGAATTAATAAACATTGGTCAATCATAACTGTTAATGTTAATGATTTCAATTCCACAATAAAAAGACAAAGAATAACTGATTGTGTTGGAAAACAGGACCTGCTGATTGCTGTCTCCAAGAGATGTATCTTACTAACAATGGTCAATGCAACCTTAGGGTAAAAGGATATAAAAAGATATTTCAAGCAACCAGAACTAAGAAACAAGCAGGTATAACTATTCCAATATCCACAAAAAAAAAAAAAAGATTTTAAACCAAAATTAGTCAGAAGAGACAGGGAAGGTTACTTCATAAACACTGAAAGAAAAATCCATCAAGAAGATATTGAAGTATTATACATACATGCGCCTCACACAGAGGCATCCAATTGCATAAAAGAAAATTTATTAGATCCAAAATCTCACATTGATTCCAACATAGGGATAATGGGTGACTTCAATACCCTGCTGTCACCAATAGACAGGTCAACCAGGCAGAAACTAAATAGAGAAACCCGGAGTTAAATGACATCATAAAGCAAACGGGCTTTAAAGACACCTTCAGAACTTCTACCCAAACACCAATGAACACACTTTTATTTTCAGCATCCTGTGGAACTTTCTCCAAATTGAGCCGTTGGATTATTTCAATTGTTTGATTGTTACTCTTTGAAGTGTGTAGGGAGAAATGGTATGCTATAATTCATCTTTCTGGGCTGGGTTTGGTTGAATGAGTCAGTAGGCTAATGAAACTGTTCTGCATAAGTGAAATTTCTAGGTCAGGTACGATAACACATGTTTGTAATCCCAGAACTTGGGAAGCTGAGGCAGGAGGAGCACTACAAGTTCAAGGCCAGTCCTGCAATACATAGTGAGACTCTGTCCCCCCAAAAAATTTTCAAAATGTAAGATTTTTGTTTTTTGAAAGAGCAAATGAACTGGGGAAGAAACAAGATTGAGGAGGACAAGCAATGTAGCGAGAAATCAAAACCCATGTGGAAAAGACAACCAGAAGGAAGGACCTTTCCAGGAGAGGAGGGCCTAAGATCCAGTGCTAAGCTGTTGATCATGCTTTGCTACAAGCAACCTCCCTGAGCATGCACATATACAATGAATTGCTGTGCCTAGTTTTGGGGAGAGCAGAGATTGGGCAACATCCAGTAAAGAAGGAAGACATGATCCAGATGAAAAAATGCAGCAGGAGTAGGTCCATGAAACCAGAAAGGACAAGGAGAAACAAAAGCAAGACCTACCCCCAAGCACCTGTGGGTTACCAAAGACACTGGAAAAGAGGCTGGGTTTCCTACTATGTGTGAGGTCAGGATTTATGACAAATTTCATAAGAAACTTGGAGCATTGATTCTATTAGTCTTTTCCATCCTGTCTCTCACTGTCCTCACTTGGCAGGTCGAGTTTCCTTCCTTTTAAACAGAGAAAGGATCCATGATGTCTTAGGAAGGTTTGAATGGATTATTGACTTTAGCCAGATTCTAAGATATAAAAGACTAGGCTTGGCCAAGAGTGTGCTCTTCAGGGTCAGCCTACCTCTCTTACTGTATCCTCTATACTTTTAGGAGGCTGTAGGCTGTTGGGAAAGAAGCTCATTTGCCACTACTTTACAAAAAGAGAGAGGAATGATCAGCTGACCTAACTTAAAGTCCTGGCTAGGGTAGGCTTTAAGTTCAACTTAATTCTATCTCCATCTTTTATGGTCATTCTTCTTCAAGGGGCTCAAAAAGGGTGCCAGATTTTTTTTTTGTTTTGGCCTCATGCATAGATCAAATAACTCCCAGATGAGAGAGAGAGAGAGAGAGAGAGAGAGAGAGAGAGAGAGAGCACTTTCCAGCATGTTTTATTTTCTCTTTAAGAGGAAGCTTTCTTTCTCTAGACGTCTTCATTGTACCTTTCCTTGCCTCTCACTGGTCACATGACCACTCATAGCGAGTCTCTATTCTCAGTGGGTTAGACACATCCTGAACCAGTCAAGAGAGATGGGATCACCATGGTCAAAGAGACCACCGCAGTGTCCTGGATGTCTCTATAATGCTCCCCTCCTCCATCTCTGATGCCCATATGACAGAATATCACCAATTAAATACTGCCTTCTTCATGTCCTTTCTCTAATCTAGGCTACTCCATTTCCTCAGTTGGATTTTCATCACTAAAGTAGTTGTTTAAAAGTGTTTTTGTTTTTTTATAAAAGGGTCAAGAAACAGATTACTAGATAGAGCACTTGTTACACAAGTATGAGAATTGAAATTTGGATCCCCACCACCCACATAAGTGGTGGGTTGTGTGGTGATTTGCCTATAGCTCCAGCATTAGATGACAAAGGCAGGGGATCCCAGAGCAAGCTAGCTAGCCAGCTAGTTCAAACAGTAAGCTCTAGGTACACGTGAGAGACCTCGCCTCAGTGAATGAAGTGGGGAGTGAACAAGGAAGACATCTGACATCAGCCTCTAGCCTCCATGCACACACATGCATATGCATCAGAATATATATGTATGCCAACACACATGTGAATTACACATATACACACATGCACATACCACATATACACATCTTATTTTCTCCATACTGGCCAAATATTTTGCCCTATAAACACCATTCTTTGCTCTTTCTGCAAATATCAGTGTCCCCAGCTGTTTCTGATGCTGCCTGGACAATCTTGAGCCACCACTTCTAACTGCTTTATACATTTACAGCATGCTGAATAGGAGAGGGTATACAAAACTCACATGTTGTTAGATACTTTCAATAGCCTTCAAACAAGATCACATCAATTTATATTGCCATGGATAAGAAATAAGTGTCTGTCTCCTGTCATATTCTTATCTATACAGTATACTATCCATATTTTTAGATACTGCACATTTCATAAGTTAAAAATTGGGCTTGTTAATCTCATTAAACTCTTAAACAGATTTAGTATGTCTTTAAGTAGTGGTTTTTGATGAAGAAACCCTCCATGAAGTGCTTTCGGAGACCTTGTATTTCTAGATAGACCTCAAATATCTAACTATGGCCTGCACATGTGAATGACAAATCTGAGTTCCATGTTCTAAGAGTTCCAGGTTAAGGCTACCATTTTATCTCTATCTGAAAAGAACTCATGTGGGTTTTTTTCTTTGCCAGTTAGACCCTTTCCCAGAATACAGCATTCTCCCACCCCCGTGTGTGTGTGTGTGTGTGTGTGTGTGTGTGTGTGTGTGTGTATCTACATCTACTCTACTTTACCTCCAGAATATTTTATTATAGTTTTACCTTGTCTACTGTCCATTAATCCTAGCTTCTTCTCTGAGAACTAAAGAAATGGAATTTGTGCTGGGATCCCTGTTCTTTGTGTCTGTCCTTTATATCTTGTCTGCTTTTCCTTCACTAATACTTAGGTGTAATATATAGCTTTCTTCTACATCTTAAAACCTATTAAAATACTAGTTTATATTTATTATTTGCTTATATGTTTTATTACTAGGACATTTAAACTTTTTTCCTCTGAGTTACACACTAATGAATATAAGTATAATATATTTGCAAGGGCATTTTATTATCCATAGACACACACAATTTTGGACCAAATAGGAAGACTTTGCCAATTCCCTTGTCTATGATTGTCTTAGCACATTGCTTATATAAACATATCTATGCCAGGAATTAAAAGCCAACATGGGCAACATGTGTTTAACATTACACATTGCCTCAATTATGAGATTACTTTCAGAAAGATCGAATAATTAAACATTAGATAGCCACAGAAGTCTTGCAGACAATTAACCCTCTACTTGTAACTGCCAGTATCAACATTCAAAATAAAAAATGGGTTTCATGAATCACTTGACTAGGTAATTGTGGGTGAAATAGCTGGAGCAATTGTGTGAAAGCCACACCAGCTGAACCTTCATGCATTTATAGGGAAAACATCATGGAAGGTGGTTTGAAGTGTATTGGTTGTTCATCAGAACCATCTGGGGATGTACAGATGAAGCCACACATTCTGAGCTTCCCACACATTCAGCCTATTTAATACACCATGACTGCTTAAAGACTTCAAATGGCCTGAACATACAAAACTAGATCATTCTGGATCATCCAGTTAGCTACCAAAATGTGCTCGACTCCTTTGATATAACAACTGAACCTCCAGCAATCCTTCATAGAATTATTTGCATACAATGCACAAAGCTGTATTTTTCAAGATATTCTTGTTTGGGGCTGGAGAGCAAGCACAGAGGTTAATAGCATTGGTTGCTCTTGCAGAGGACCTGATTTTGGTTCCCAGCACATACATGGTGGCTGATAAACATTTGCAACTATAGCTCTAGGGGATCTAACATCTTCTGTAACCAAGAGCATTGCACACACGTGGTGCACTTACATATATATAGGCAAAACACTCATACACATAAAAACATAAATAAAAAATAAAAGAATTTTTAAAAAGATATTCTTGTTTATTAATTCAACAGATATTCATGAGGTCCAAGTTCAAATACAGCACTCTTCTAAACACAGGGCAATGAATGACCTGCTGCCCTCAGATTATAGTCATATTATGTTAAATTTACAATGCTGTGACAAAATACCTGTCATAAACAATTTAGGGAAAGAAAGATGTATTTTAGCTCATGGTTTCAGAGGCTTGAGTCCATCATAGTGCAGAGGTCTTGGCGGAGTAGCACACATAATGACAAACAAGAAACAGAGAGAGGAAGGTACTGGGAACCAGTCATGCCTTCAAACAACCTACTACCTCATACAGTTTCCACGACCCCCCAAATTAGTGCTACGAAGCCGGAAAGATCAAATGTTCAACACGTACCAACCTCTAAGAAATATTTCATATATCAACCATAGCACTTGACAAAGAGCCAGATAATAAACATAAAAATGGTAAACTAGAAAAGGAACAGGTAGCTATAAATACTGTGTGGGAAAGTTAAACATGCACCCACTGAGGGTCTTTGGAACTCCTGGGGGAAGTTTATTTTGGAATATTGGAAGAGGCACTATTTTTCCTTTCATTTTGCCTTGATTTTTCCCTGTTTCTATGTCAAGAAATCTGTGGAAATCTGTGTCAAGAGAAGAGCCACTATGAAATCTGTCCACCCAGAATTCCTGGGCAGAGTAGGATTTCATCCTGAGAGGCAAAACCCAAATCTCCTCTGTTCCTAGGCGCTCCCATCTTTATCTAACCACCTTCCTTCCCTCCTTCCCTCCCTCCCTCTCTCCCTCCTTCCCTCCCTCCCTCCCTCCCCCCTATCCTTTTTGTGATAAAATATAGAATATACATAACATAAAATCTACCATTTTAAGCACTTGCAGTGCACAGTTCAGTCAATGACATTCATATTGTTGAATATCATCATTATCATTAAATATGGTAGAATGTTTGCATCTTCCCTGCATAAAACTATACTTACTAAGCAACAGCTGGATTTCCTACTCACCAGCAGGTAGCAAAGATCAATACATCACCAACAACACTTATTTTCTGTATTAAAAATTGTTTTGTTATAACTATCAGTTGTGGTTTGAATGAAAAATGTCCCTGCAGACTCATCTTTTTAAACACTTGGTTCCCAGTTAGTGGCACCAATACCAATTTGAGTATTCTCTAGCTCCTTATATAAATGGTGTTGTCTAGTATTTGTCCTCATATCTCACTCAGTACAATGTACTTAAGGCTCATCTATATTGTAGAAACTGTCAGGATTTTCTTCCTTTATAAGGCTGAATAGTCTAAATGTATATTCCTCATTTTAATCTGTTCCTCTGTTAATGAGTGCTTCAATTGTTTCTGTCTCTTGGCTGTTGTGAACAGTTTGGGGATGAACTGGGTTTATATATCTGTTATATATATGTATGTATGTATGTATGTATATATCTGTTCCAGATGTTGCTTTCAATTCCCTCAAGTATATACCTGGAAATAAAGTTGCTAGATAATGCAGTAATTTTATTTAGTTTTTTTTAGAAACTGCCATATGTTTTTTGTTGTGTTTTGTTTCCTCACGATGGCTATTCTAATTACCTTCCCAGAGACACTATGGAAAGGTTCCAACATCATTACATCACCAACAACACTTACTTTCTGTATTAAAAATTGTTTTGTTATAACTATCGGTTGTGGTTTGAATGAAAAATGCCCCTGTAGACTCATCTTTTTAAATACTTGGTCCCCAGTTAGTGGCACTGTTTGGAGAGGTTATAGGACCTTTAAGAGATCATCACGTCTTTAGGAGGTGCCATCTTGATGGAGGAAGTATGTTACTGGGGCAAGTTTTGGGAGTTCATAGCTTCAGCTCACTTCCTGCTTGCTCCCCTCCTTCCTGAGTGCAGATGCAGTGTCCTTAGGCAGCTTCATGCCCTGTCAACATGCTTTCTCCATCATTATGGACATCTACCTCCCTAGAACCATAAGTCAAAATAAACTTTTTAAAGTTTTTGTTTGGTAATTGTGCTGGATAGCTTTAGTTTGTAACTTGACACACCTGGATAGAGGGAGCCTCTATTGAGGGATTGTCTCCATTGGACTGGCCTGTGGCCATGTCTGTGGGGCATTTTCTTGATTGTTGAGTGATGTGGGAGGACCTAGCCCACTGTGGGTGGTGCCACCCCTGGGCACGTGGTCCTGTGTTGTATAAGAAAGCAGGCTGATTATGAGCCAAAGGAGCAAGCCAGTAAGCAGCATTCCTCCAAGGCCTGCGTTTCAGCTCCTGCCTCCAGGTTCCTGCCCTGAGTTCCTACCTTGGGCCCCCTGATGAACTGTGACCCAGGAGATGTAAGACAAATAAACCCTTTCCTCCCCAAGTTGGTATTTGTCAGAGTGTTTTGTCATAGCAATTGAAGGCAAACTAGAATAGTCATGGTATTTTATTACAGCAACAGAAAAGTAACCACTGCACTATCCTAATGGAATGAGGTGATATCTTTTCATAGTTTTATTTTTTAATATTTTATTTATTATTTTTATTTTTATGTATGAGTATATTGCTTGCATATATGTAAGTGTACCCATGTCATGTAATGCCTGTCAAAGTCAGAAGAGGGTGTTGGATGCGGAACTGGAGTTATGGACGGTTGTCAGCTGCCATGTGGGCGCTGGGAATCAAACCTGGGTCCTCTGCAAGAGGTATTAATAATTGCACAGTTAATTTTTAAAATGTAAATATTTTGGTTGTATGAGTGTACGTGTGTGTGTGGTTTATATATATGTATATGGTGTATGTGTGTCTCTGTGGTGTGTGTGTGTGTGTGTGTGTGTGTGTACCCATGTGATGTATACACATATGGAGGCCATATCTCTATCACTCCATACCTTATTTTTTGAGGCCAAGATTTTTTTACTGAACCTAGAGCCTACTGACTTACTAGACTGGCTGACCTGGGAGACCCCAAGGGTTTTCCTGTTTCTGCCTACCTCTAGGGCTGGGATTCCAAGCACACCCACCACACCACACCACACGTTTCTTTCTTTAACTTAGGTTCTGGGTCCTCATGTTTGAGCAGTGAGCACTTTACCACTGAACGATTTCCCCAGCCCTGAAAAAAAAAATTTAACAAAGTTAGCCCAGACTGGCCTTAAATTCTCCATCCAGAGTGTTGGAGGAATAAAGGCATGTGACACCACATCTGGCTTTAATTTTTTTTTTCTCAGAACTCTGATCAACCTATTAATCTTTTTACTGTTTTCTTATAGTTGGTATTTCCAATAGGAACTTTCCTATTGGGCTAGATGTGGTGCCACATGCCTTTAAGTCGCAGCACTTGGAAGGCAGAGGCAGGTGGATTTCTGTGAGAGAGGCCAGCCTTGTCTACCTTCTGAGTTCTAGGCTACAAGGAGACCCCACTTCAAGAAAAGAAAAAAAATCTCCTATCAATCCTATTGTGTTTTTATAAGGTTTATTTTCCTGGAAACAGGATTTTCTCCGTAGCTTTGTAATTATATTATGATGTGCCTAGCCTGTGTTTCTGCAATTCTCCTGCTTACTTTTTAAATATAAGAAATTAGCCAGGTGTGATGGTGCAAGCCTTTAATCCCAGCACTCGGGAAGCAGAGGCAGGTGGATCTCTGTGAGTTTGAGGCCAGCCTGGTCTACATAGTGAGTTGCAGGCCAGCTGGGGCTACAGGGAGACTCTGTCTCAAAAAAGACAAAAAGAATTAATTTTTCAGTTATATTTTTGTTTTATTGATTACTTGCTCTATCCCACTCTCCATTCTTGCTGCTGTTTTTGTTGATTTCTTGTCTAGAAGCTTGTAGATTTCTGGGTCTTACTTGTGTCTGTCACATAACTGTCATGCTTTCACAGCAGTATCCATATAAACTGAACTGGGGACCAGTCTTGGGACTGACCTCGCTTTATAAGTTACTATCTGCAAATGTTCTCTTATTTATCAACAAAATATTTGATTTATGGGAATTTTCAGAGTTCTTTCCTCTTTCTTAAATCTTGTAAACATTAATTTTACTCATTTTAAAGCCGATTCCTTAATATATGACCAGGGAGGGATACGTCCCTGTGAATGGAGTCTCGGGCCTCTCTTTTACAGCTTTTATTGCCTTTCCTCAAATATTTGATAACTCTTGGTTGTTTGCTCATCTTTTTATTTGAAAATCCCTTTTCACTAATGTAGTTACTATACATTATCAATGACAATTGTAAGCGAAGCCAAGGTATGTGACATGAAAGTGAACCTGTATCTTGGCTGTTCATCAGACTATTTTGATTCCTCCAGGGGATGAGCAGCTAGCTGTACTGGGCAGAAATACTCTTCCCAGTGTGGTCCTTATTTTATTCTGTTTATTAGTTACCTTTCTCTTTGCTGGGATTGAAAAAATAAAATGACAAACACCTGAAAGAAAAAAGTGTAGAGAGGAAGGGTTTGTTTTGTCTCAGTTCCCCACCATGCACCTGGCAGCAAGAGTTTAAGGCACCTGGTGAAGTTGCATCCATAGTTAGGAATCAGAGGATGATTTCTTGTGTTCATCTAGAGTTTTCCTTTTTATGCAGTCCAGAACCCAAGCCCAGGAAATAATGCTTCCTGCTTTTACGGTAGGACTTCCTATTTCAATTTACTTAATCAGGACAATGTCACTGGCAGGACCAGAGGCTAACCTAATCTAGATAAGCCCTCACAAGTGCACCCAGAAGCATGTCTCTTAGGTGATCTAGATCTGTCAAACCAGTATTAACCATTACTGCTGTCTCCTGCTTTAGCACAAGAGAGACTGATGGTAAAACCGGTCCAAATGCAGTTCTGTGAGCACTTTCATAAGTGTCTAATATATTTCCTTCCTTCTATTTCCAGTGGTTCTAGATTGCAATACCCTACCACTACCACCCTGGCCACTGTCACTTGTGCTCTTTCTAAGGATGTTTTTCAGATGGTGCTTCCTTTAGTTTCATTTTCCTACAGATATGATCCTATCAGCTTTCAAACATGACTCAAAATTTTTGGTCTGCCAATAAATACACATTGTATTATTAATACTATTTTTAAACATCTTGTTATTCCAAGGATTGTAGAGGGAGTGACTCAGTCAGTGTTGAGTTTGCAAAGCAGAAAACCTTGTAGGAATTTCAAGGAAGAATGGACTGTAAATTTGGTACCCAAAAAGCCATTGGGAAGGCCCAATACCCAGTAGGCTTTTATTAAATGAATAAAGAAAAAGACAGGCAAAAAGAAAGGAAAACAGTTTTTAATGCTGAAAAGGGGTTACAAATAAAGTAAAAAGTTAAAATAAAAGATGCCAAGAAGATATATTAGTCTTTAAAAATAAATCGGGGGTGGGGAGGAGGTTAAGGAATACTGTACTGAATAACTGAAGTAAACAGTAGAAAAAGTCTACACACATCACCATTCATTCATTTATAGACTCATTTTATGCTTCGTTTAGAAGATCAGACATCAAAATGGACAACAAGGACTAGGAAGTGAGGAGAGTGAGCAGGCACAGGGACTTAACTTGATGATGAATTGAAAAATAAATTGTATGTGACAAATATTTGACGTGATTATACATGGAGTTGTTATTACCCTTTAGAGTTTGAGAGTAATAGTGGGCTTGGGAAGGTACCACTGTTATCTTTTAGAAGAGAACTCTGAAAAGCATAAAAAGATATGTTAATTTAGAAAATATATTGAGAAGCAGTATAAAATTTTCATTCTTAAATTCCCCAAAAGACATTGATCAGTCTCCACCAAGTCTTTGATAAGAAAAACTTTAGGGTGGATTAATGCAGAAGTCTTCTTTTGACAGTCTCTGAGCATGAAATACATGAAAGAATTAATATTAATAGTTCATTGTCCACTTAAGGAACCATAAAAAGGATTTATGATTTGAAAACCTACTTCCTCCAGATCTTCTAGATGAAATGATCTGTTTGGGGTGGGGCAGTTCATGACCTCAAGGAGCTATAGCAGCACTGGGCAGATGCTTGAGAGAAATTTGTCTGTACTGCATGACTTGCTACAGAGAGAATAAGCTTCATCTACAGAGAAAAAATTTAAGTTAAACTTTCCAAAAATCCTTTTCCCAGAATTCAAGAGGTGTGAAATATTGGGATATAACCCTCAGAGATTATAGAAACTCATTCTTTGGAACATAGTGAGAATATAGGGGAACTTGCCTTCTTGAATAATTTAAATGCAAAGGAAAGGATTATCTGAAAGATAGTATGATTGAGGGTTAAGTTCTAGATGTAGAACTTTCATAAATAATGTAGGTGACAGAAGAGATTTGAAAGCAGCACGTGCATTCCCAGACCTCTGTACCATCACAGATGTTGGAAGAGGCAAGTACTTCAGCAAGTAGAGTTTAGAGCTAAGTGATGGGCAAGTTAGTTTTATATTTAATGGGGTGACTACGAATGCTGAAATACAAAGACTGAGTGAATATAGGTCAATTGCTTTAATGAAATTGGACATTAATTAGAAACCAACAAAAAACAGCTCATAGGAAGAAGTAATAATAACAACAACAACGTTAGCCAAGCACATCTATAGTATACACCTGATTCCAGTCCGCTTTCTAAATCATTTCCTGTTTTAACAATGGGATGGAAACAGAAATCATATTTATAACATAAGATGACAAATTCTCAGCTTATACAAGGGAAAGGCCCAAGATCTCATTTAAAGATATGCTGTCTTTATTTTAATAGTATTATGTTGAATGACTAGAAGTTGGCAACATTTGTATTTCTAAGGAAGAGATGAAGCCAATAAAGTAATAGATATGAGGCTTAAGTAGGAAAAGGAACTATTTCCAGAAATCTGCTATGTCAGCACCATGTCATGTGTGATTTATGTGGTTTATTTAATCCTCACAATAATCCCAACAGGCTTATCACCAGTGCTAGATGAAAAGAGACTTGGAACAAGGAAGTTATTTGCCTCACCTATTCAGAAAGTCATGGCTTTTCAGCTCAGAAGTACACACTCTTTTTTCTGTTTTTTAAATGAACCTTAATATGACAAAAGCATGTTGGTAATTAAAAAGGGCCAACTAGAAAAAGGAAAAGGTTAGATAATCATGCATTGCTTCCACGGGCTTTTTGTTCTAGCTATCTATTGCTAAGTAGCAAAGAGTTTAGAGTGAAAATAACAGCTATTTCAACCTATCCACAGATTAGGTAAGGCATAATGGGGATTTCTTGTCTGTTCTACAGTGTCTGGGATCTCAGCTTGGAAAACTTGAGTGGATGAGGATGACTGGACCAGCTGCACCTGGAATAATCTGGGACCTTTTCTCTGGATCTCGGCTCCTGTGCTGAGGGAATGATAGGGTCAATTCAGCTGAGACTATTGACCAAAGGCCTTCAGAATGACCTCACTGTGGGGTTGGGTCTATCTAAGCATGGGGTCTGGGTTCTAAAAAGAGGCTCAGGAGGGACCATCTGGAGGGTGAGTGTTCCAAGAAAACCAAATGGACACTGTGTGACCTCTTTTAATCCACCCATGGAAGTCATGTGGCATCACTTCTGCCCCATTCTATTGGCTAGCAGCATGTTGCATGTTACCAATCTAGTGCAGATACACAGGAAAGCAATGAGATTCCGTTTTGACAGGGAGTAGCCAGGACATGAACACCAAACAGAACAGATGGAATGGGAGAAATTCTTCAACCACCTCTAGGCAGAATGATCTGATCTGCCACACATGGCCAGTGACCAAATGAGCACAGAAAAATGCATAAACAGTTAGTTTATAAGGGTGTGTGTGAGAGAGAAAATTCTCCTGTAAAATATTTCTAAATAAATGCTTTTAAAGAGTTAGTATGATTAGCCATGATCTGAGAGAAATATTGGCTTTAATTTCCTTTCTCTTTGCTAGTGATGGGGACCAAATGAACTGAAGTCTTCGCCTTGCCAGGCAACCGCTCTACCACTGTGCTACATCACCACCTTAGCCCAAGGTTCTCTTCTACTCACTCTGCCGTCCTGATAAGAGAGGAAACAACAGGAACCACTTCAGAAGTTAAACTGAACATAAAAAGGAAAGGGAAAGGAGGGATGTGAACTAAGGTACAGGAGCAATGTGGCTTTGTCTTAGAGTTATCACTGTGACTTATTAGAATGGATTTAAACTGTGTCTCAGAGAATTTAATTTAGATCCATGGCAAACACTGTATACTGAAGCTTGTTAGAAATTCCCTTCTTTCTGCTCTCAGTCTTCCTTGACACTTTACACAGTTTGATCTATACATAATGTGTTTAAACATATTAATAGACAGAGGTTACTCCTGGCTCCTTAGTGAGTGCTGTGGCACTGAACCTACTATTCCAGAACAACAGGGAGGTAATCTGAATGCAACACAGACTATTCCTGTGCTTTGGGTATAGAATTTTTCTTAATCTTGCAATAAAGTTGGTTAGGTTTGGTGGCATCAGAGAAAGGATTTCTTCTGCCTCTGGAACAGCACTGTCTAGATAGTTCTCAAATATTGGTTTATGTGCTGAAGATTTTTTTCTGAATTCTTGACAATTTTTGTGTTGATTTCTGCTGCCAATTTATAGCAGTGCAGCATAAAAGTGAAAGTAAATCCATAGCATGAAATGTGCATGATGACTAAAACTTTACTCCATATTCAGTAGGCTCACTTTGGGTATTACAGAGACTGAAGTAGCAGGGAACAGCTATCTATGAAAACTATGCTCTGCAGAAATTGGCCCACATAAATATTTTATTTAGCTGAGGTAGTAACAGATTTTTAGAATAACTTTTTTTACTGTTGCACTCAAATATGATCTGTAAGGTCTCAATTGCAAATTCCCCTCCAATGAAGCACAGTTATTCAGACAAAGTGAAAAATTACAAGTGCTTTTCTATTAGAACAGCACATGGTTTAAATCTAGCACTCCAGTTAAGTGGGTTTCTATTTTATTGAAAGTGACAATTTTCCAGGTTAAAATAAATATAATTTACATGTAATTTGCATAGGAATATTTTATTGTTTAAAAAAAATAATTCTTAAGAAATAAAATTAATGTTTGACAAGGCATGATTTGAAATTTCTAGGAATTTGAAGCATACAGGATAAACTGTGTCCCAAGCTGCCTGTTTCCTCCAAAGGGGGAGAACCACTGTGGAGAATTGAGTGTGGAGAGTTAGCCACAGAAAAAGGGGCTTGTGGAGCTGTCTTGAACTGGAGCTGTGAACATGAAGGGGGCACAGCAGCTGGGTGTGCTCAAGAACAGAATGGCCTGGCACTTACGGACCTGGGGTGAGACTGCCGGCCCCTGAGGCATGGGCAAAAGCTAGCAGTGACTATGGGTGGGCCATGGGAGCTATCTGGAATGGTGGGATCTGAGCTGGGCGGCACAGAGCTGGGCGGCATGAAGCTGGGAGGCACAGAGCTAGGCACTGGGTTTTTGTTTCTTTGTAAGTCACTCTCCCCCCCCCCACATGGTAATAATAAATTTGCATAAAGATATGTTATATGGTTTTCCTGATAGCACAAAAGACCCTGAAAGAACTCAGGTGACAAAACTGGTGTAGTCCGGCCCAGATAAATGAACCACAGCCTTGGGGATGTGGGTTTGGGGAAGCCACTGCCTCTGTGGTAGGTAAGCTGGGCTCTGATTCCCAAATCCAGGAGCAGCTGCCAGGAACCCAGGGGAGAGGGCAATTAAACCCCACACACTTAATGGGGTTAGCGATAGTCATGTAGGTTATACAATGAATTATAAAATCTGTGACTAAAAATAGGCCAGCCACGCAGAAGCATGGGCCATGGCTGTGTTGTAAATGTGGGGGTATATTGTAGGTATGTGAAGATTTCTTAAAGGTTATCGAGAGGCTAGAAAAACTTTGGACAGGAACCAAGAGCCCAGAGAAGGGGCATGGCCACTTTGCATAATAAAAGATATGCCCTAGGCAGGAGAAGCTGAAAAGGCTACAGAGGTCCTGGAGGATCCAGTTGTAGAGTTTGAGAGAGGGAAAAAAGCTGGACATTTTTTAAGGTCCAAGGACTCAGAGAAAAAGACAGATAATATTTAAAAAAAAAAAAAGAGATGACCTAAAAATAAAAGTAGCTAAAGCTGCCCCTGATACAAAAAGAAAAAAAAGCTAACAGTGCTTTAGTTAGGAAATATTCCACAGTGGAACTGTTAAAACTAGGAAAACTTTACAAGCAAGCAATCAAAGAGCCCCTAGCCACATGATTTGTGAGACTTTGGGACATGGGAGCAAATGATGTCAGTCTAAGTACTTCAGAATCTTCACAGCTGAGTTATATAATTACCCATCTATCCTTGCAATATAGGCTGTTCAACCTAAGCTAATGCAAGGGGGAGCGGTCCTTAATGGGGTGTCTGGGTGAAGGCATTAAAGATACATGGTTGTCACCAAGGAAGACTAACATGATTAGCAGGGGCTGGAGGACTATAAAGGAAGGGCAGGCATTACTGAGAAAGCTAGGTATGAGAAAAACAATATATAATGTCCAGTTCACTGGGCCAGATAAGACTGTGTTCACCAGAGATATGAAGGAAAGCTTAATTCAACTGGGACCTCAAGAATGGTATGGAGCTTTAATGGTTTTGCTAGGCCCTTTAATGGGACAGGATCTTTGTAAAGTGAGAGAGGTTTTAGCAAATCTAAATGATTCTGACCAGCATGCAAAACATGTCTGTAGAATAAAAAGAAACCAGACAGAAGAAATGGCCCATTTGGGTTACTTGAAGACAAATGTGGCAAGACTTATGTAGAGCCCAAATTCCCAGAAAAAAGATTGATAGAAAACCAAATTTTGTACTAAGGAGTTTCTGGAAGGCTTTAAAATCAGGAGAACAGTTTACAAAAGGCATTCAAAGAATAAAAACTGTCCTGGGGGTGGTTAAGGATCCCCAGGGAGCAAATAAGATGCATTTCTCTTTTCATAAAGGTATACTAGGAGTGGAAGCAGTTTTTCCCACCAAGCTCTCCCCCAGCAGCCAGGTGTGGTCAATGGAGAAATGACAGATATGGCTACAGTCAGGAGGCAGGCCCAGGGCCTGCCTGACTCAGGGAACCAACAAGTATAGCAGGGACAGGAGAAACCCCCTACTTCTTTAGCCCAGTGCAGGTCAGGCAACTGGAGCCAACACCTGTAAGTATATAAAGAATAAAAGGATACAAAGAGACTCCATGTAAAATCCCCCGAGTGCAAAATGGACTAAAGATGATAAAGAGCTAACCAAATTAATGCCTCGCACCTATGCTAGGGTACCTAACAAGGATCTATGGAGAAAACAGTTAATACGAATGGACAAAACCTTTCCATGCTGTGTGAGACCTTGTCTATGATTGTTCAAGTGTTTTACAGATGTAAGACCCATTTAAAAGACACCTGAAGAAGCAAAGGCCAGCTATAGCTATAAAATTCTTGGGACTTTTATGGTTGGGTAAGATGAAGACAGAGACTCCCAAACTACGTTAAGAAAATCTACAGTACCAGGGGTGGGTTGCCCCCCATGAGCTGTTGGTCAGAGAGAGATCCTAGAGGTCATCAAATTCACCAAGGCTATTGCCACTAATGTCGGTTGTACACTAGAAAGGTCAGTAAGGCCATGTTGCTGAAGACACTGCATGTTATGAGTACAGGAAAAGAAGAGGAGATGGAGCTGATACTAAGCCAAAAACTCCATGCCCCTAGATGGATGACATTCATATTGCCAGAAGGCACTATGAAGATGGTTGGGGAAGAAAGGATCCTCTATGATTCTACTCAACAATGGACCCTGAATGTTGCACACTATGGACATGCCAAGCAATGCCTGCAAGTTCAATAATGGCTCGACCAACATACACACAACTGACAAATTTCTAACTGGAAAAAGCCTGCTCCTAGGGGTGGAACACACAACTGGTGCTGTAGATGAAGCCAACGCCTTGTGTTGAGGAAGGCTACAGGCCCTAGTGGGGACAAGTATACTGTTTAATGAATATAGCACTCCTGCTAGGATATCTTCTAGACATTTGTATTTACATTCATGTTTGTTTAGATGTGTCGACTTCCTTCTATTTGTCTTTATAGTAAAGAAACACCACTGAGATAGATCAATGGCCACGGCTTAAAGACAAATAATGTGGAGGCCAAAGAAGTCACTATCTCACCATGATACAAGAGAGATCGTCCTACATCTGTCACCCCCTCCGAGTCTCAGGGAACTTAGCAGAAGATGTGGTGAGTTAGCCATGGAAGGAGGGGCTTGTGGTGCCATCTTGAACTGGAGCTGCGAATACGAAGGAGTCGCAGTGGCCAGGAGTGCTCAAGAACAGAACAGCCTGGCACTTACAGACCTGGGAGACTGCTGGTCCCTGAGGCATGGGCAAAAGCTAGCGGTGACTAGAGGCAGGCCTCAGGAGTGATCTGGACTGGTGGGCTCTGAGCTGGGCGGTGCAGAGCTGGACGGCACAGAGCTGGGTGGCACAGAGCTAGGCACTGGGTACTCATTTCTTTGTAAGTCACTCCCCTCCGCCCCCATGGTAATAATAAATTCACATAAAGATATGTTATATGGTTTGCCTGATAGTGCAAGAGACCCAGTGAGAACTTGGGTGACATTATCATTATGATATCAATTGCTCACGATCTCCTTGACAACCACTCATGTTTCTGTTGTCCATCGTTACCTGAGGAAAGAATGGGGAGGAAGCAATTTAATCCTCAAGAAGTGAGATGAATGAATTATGAGACAGAAGCACTTGTTCTTGAGAGTTGTAATCAACAGCTGTGGATGCTTGGGAATACCCCTCCCAGATTTTCAAGTTGGGTCAGTTCCCAGGACCAGACTGGAAAGATGGACTGAAACCTGTCACACTGCTCCAGAGAGAATGGGAGCACTTGTCAACCAATGACTTCCTCAGTCTTGGTCCACAGTTGCCAGAGGTCTTGGGGAAACTGAAATGGGAGAGAAAGGCATAGAAGAAGGGCTTTGTCCCCAGCTACAGATGTGGGCTTGGCTTGTTGTCTGTTTTCCTACCTGGCTTTGAGATTCTGGTACTGTTTTCCTAGGATGGTGGTGTAGTACTTGGTGGACACCACAGTAGCCACCAGAAGCACAGCAGAGACAGCTGAACCTATGTACAGAAATGTCAACACTTGATCTGTGAAATGTCATGCACAGTGACATTTCTACATCTTATTCATATGATATTTTAAAAAATAAATGTTCTACTTTGATGATTTGCTCATATATACATAAAGTGAATTAAATCATTTAAGACTACTGAAAGTCTAATTTAAAGGTTAAGAAGCTACTTTTTTTGGGTAAGACTAATGAAATAATTCATCTAGCATTTTCTTCAACATCTCTTTTATTAAATGACTAAAAAAATATGATTTAGACAGATAAAACAATACCAAATATTGGTAATTATCCAGCATTTTTACAGTTCTGTGTTCTAGGTGCTGTGTATACTTGTCTTCCTGTGTATTATCTCCCTTAATAACCATATGTCTATAAAGCAGACATTCTTATCATCCTATTTTACAGGTGAATACTAGAGGCTTATAGAGGTTAAGCAATCCCTTTAGATCACAAGCTAACAAGTGGCATAGTCAGACTAGATGCTGATCTGACTCCCAAACCCAGCGTAGCTGCCTTCCTGCTCACAGGGTTATGAAAACCGAATACAGTGTCTTGTGGATGCAGCAAATTCAGAAATTGTTTGGTTCCAGTGATTGACAAACACAGTTAGCTCAAGAAAATTCTTAACCATCCCAAAGTCCAACTCAAGGCATGCCAAGAAAAATGAGGAATATACACTGTTGCCCTTGGGCAAGGAAATATGTGCTGTTAGAATAAAGTTGTCTGCCTCACTAGTAATTTGTAAATCTTAAACTTTTGTTTCTGAAGATTGAAATAAAACCTCAAACTGGGCATTACAGACTAGGATCAGGACTAGGGCAACAAGTCACAGCCAATTCAAGCATTCTGCTAATTCAGCATAGGCTATCTGCCCAGCATGGAAAATCCCCATTAGACTCTACATTTGTAATAGAAATGTTATCTAAACCATTTCCTGATCAAAAGGTAATTCTTCCCAAATACTAGTTTATTCATATGTTAATGATAGCAATTTCCATTTTACTGAGCATTTACTATGCACCAGGCACCTGTTGAAGGCTGAATTCAAATACTGATCCTATGAGTAAAGGCCTGTTATTATTATCTTTTTCTAGTGGATAAGATTTAGGCTTAGGAAGGTTAGAAATTTACCCAACTTTAGGAACCAAACTTGTATGATTTGAAAATCAAACATCATGGGGTATAATTGTTCCTTTGGTTTTGATATGTAAAGATGACATTCAGGATGAAAGAGAAGGCAAACTAATGTCAGGAAGGAGGACAGTTGGTGTTTCCCTCTTATTTCTGCTTTCATGGAGATCCTTTTTCCTCTAGAGCAGCTCTTCTGTTGGTAGGAATTAGGCAGATTGTTCATTCTCCTGGTCTATGGGTGCCTTCCTAGCTCCTGTCTCTCTTGGTACACAGCTTGGTTGTACCTTCTGTGTTGGCTAGAGGGTGCACCCTCTAACCAACTCCATCTTTTTCTCATCCTCCTTGTTTTCCCACATTTCCTAAGAACAGTAATGACTGCTCTATGAAGTAAATTAAGGTGGCTTTCTAAAACTAGAGATTTCCTCAAGCCCAGTGGCACTCCCCACACCTTTGTGTTGCAGTGCTCAAGTAGTACTTTGACAGTCTTGTGCACATCCATAGCCAGGTATGCGCTAAGTCTCCCCTATCTCTGGTTCATGTCTCTATTGCCTTCTTCACCTTCATCATCTGCCACACTCAGTCCCAGGAGAAGACCTCCCAATCCCTTCTGAGAAACAGAGACCACCAGGCAAATTCACAAGTTTCTACCCCATAGATCTATCTATATCTAAGCTGAGCACTTTTCATCTTCCCCCAACCCCCACGATGCCCCTGCACAAACTCATTTTTCACGGGAAAAAGTGGAACTTGCACTGGGAAATTTTATGGATAACCTCCAAAATCTTGACTTGGTTTTAATGGAGATTACACCAGCAATCCAGTGATAAGCCAGGGGGACTCAGGACAGAACACGGCATTTATTAGATGTCCAGAGGAACAAAGATAGTGCAGGATCAGGGAGGAAGTTAGCAGAGAGGGAGGAGTCCAAGGAAAGGTGGAGTTAGAGAAGCTCATCAAAAAAACAAAAGGCCCACAAATGCCATGTGGGGGCCAATATAATAACTGAAACCCAACTCCTAGATTTCACAGAGACATTACCCAAGCAGATTTGGGAGAGAGTCGGCAACGTGAAATGAGACTGCCATGGGGTAAAGAGAAGTGACAGAAGAGTCTATGAAAATTGCATGTATAGACCCCTCTGTGATCAGCAGGGTGCTTGGGCCTCCATCTTACCACCCATGCTTGGTCCGTGCTGGCTTTCTCTAGTTTGAGCCCAATGTGCATTTTTTGCCGAAGCCCACAGGACAGTACTACAGCATCTTTCAAGATGTTTGATAGTAGAAGACTGTCAAGAAATGGCAGAGGCTAAAGATGAATGCAAACTAAGAAGAAATAGTTTTCATTTTTTAAGATAGAAAAGATTTTTATATCATTAAAGGTCTGCCAAGCATTACAGCTAAACTCTGCTAAGCAGAGCTCTTGCTTTTGTGTTCATAAACAACAGACACTAAGCAAATGGTAATAAATAATTATATTGAGCATTTGAATAAGACAAAAATGTCATGAAGTATCAGGTACTCTGGGAATATAGTCCATATGTTGTCCATGGATTTGAGGGGGTGTTAGGGAAAGAGGAATTTACTGCTTATTTGAATATACTGCTTGTCTGAATTTACTGCTTGAATTTACTTGTTTAAATTTACTGCTTGTAACCAATTAACTCAACTGGAGACACAGGCATCCCGAGATAGAGGCAAGTGCTGCAGCCCCCGGAGCCTGACCTGTTCTGTGTCATGTCATGTCTGCTTACACAAGATAACAGGAAAGAGCCGTGCCAGGCATATACCAAGCATCTCTCCCTGATTGAGACACTGAAGGGAGTTGTAACATTTTTCTTGTTTTAAAGTTTGTGAAATGCTTGCTTTGAAACTATTGGCTGTATAAGTGCGGGCTTTTGTGTAACGGTTGTGGGAGCCTATATAATCTTTACCTAAAATTGCCTCAGGGTTGATCGCTCTAACCAGACCTGCGTGTCTTGGAAGGAAGGTCAGCCCCAGCTAGCTGGTCTAATAAAAGTCTGCTTGATTTTTTGCATCTCCATACTCGTGCATTTGTTCTCCAGAAGAGAACCACCAAGTCACAGACCCTAACATTTTGGGGGCTCGTCCCAGGATTCGTGGGAGGCTTCTGGGGATCAAAGGATGAACGGGGGCAGAGTTTCTTTTCTCCGGACAGGGCAGTGTAAATCGAGGGTGGCTCCCTCGTGTCTGTAAAATCCAGAATAAAGTGGGAATCACCATCCTGTGTCTGGTCTCGGGTTCGAGTCCCAAGCAGGGAAGTCCAGGTTCGAGTCCCAGCACCTAGGGTCTGAGTGCCTTGGCCCTGGGGAGGAAGCCCGATCGGCAGAAACCTGGCACCAGAGGAAGAGGAGGTCGAGCTCGTTACCTTGAGGCAGTCCAAGTGGACGCCTTTTGGGAGAATCACGAGGAGTCTCAGGGATCCTGAAGGTGAGAGTGAAGGTGGTGAGTGTGGTGTGTGCCAGGATGAGAGGAGGACCGGTCCGAGCGAATGCAATGAGATGTGGTGCGCGTGCTTGATGGTTGTGCTAATTGTCTTACTGGGGGGGGGTCTGGTTTTGTATTTTTCTCTACGCTGGGAGGGGTCTGGTTTTGTATTTTTCTCTACGCTCTCTATTTTAAAACCTTCCTCCCCTCCTTTTCTTCCATTTATTCTCTGTATCTCCCACCCCTCTCCATCCCTCTCTCTGGCCACTCCCTCCGGCCACTGAGAAAGCCCCGTGGGCATGGGTCGAGCTACTAAGAGCCACAGGGCGCTCGCCGCTGAAAGACTCCCGTGAGAGGATAAGGGGGTCCCAGGCATGAATCTCAGATAAATTCACGTCCACCACAGAAGAAAAACTGGGCAACGACAGGCACCCATCCACAAGCACACCCACTGGCCATCATTGTTTAGAGTGGCATCTTTACTTCTTCCCTTTCATCTCTCTCTCTCTCTCTCTCTCCTGTGACCTCCACCATGGGCCAGACTCAGGCCACTCCTAAAAGTCTAATCCTCTCTCACTTCTCGGAGGTGAAGGAACGGGCTTTGAAATTGGGCCCTAGCATCAGGAAGGGTAAGTTTGGCACTTTCTGCTCGACTGAATGACCCACCTTTGGAGTAGGTTGGCCGACCCAGGGGTCCCTTTCCCTGGACACCATCGGCAAGGTCAAGGCTGTCATTACCCAGCCTGACCCAGAGGGCCACCCGGATCAACTCCCCTATATCCTTTTGTGGGAGAACCTGGCAGAGGATCCCCCATCCTGGCTAAGGCCCCTCTTGGTGAGAAAGCCTCATGCTTGCCCACCAAAAGTCTCCATCATGGACGCCCAGGAAGGTTTGAAGTCCTCCAGTCGTAGAGGCGGGGATCCTAGTGCTCCGCCAGTTCTCCCTGAGAGCTCCTCCCTCTACCCCCCTTTACCTGTTGAGCAGCCGCCGCCTCATGCAGCTCCATGAAGTGGAGGAGCCGAGGCGGCCTATGGAGAGGGGGATGGAGCCGGGGGTCCCCATGGGAATCCAGTGGTTGCCCCCTCCCCAGACTCCTCTACAGGAGAGGAGGGATGACCTGGAGAGGCAGGGATAATGCAGCTAAGGTCTCAGGGAAATAGGGACTGAATAGGAGAGGCCCCCTCCTCCACCACAGGAGGGGCTGTGCCAGGGCTGCTGATACAAGCAATCGGCGGCCCAGATGACCAACAGTATCAATACTGGCCATTCTCCTCTAGCGATCTTTACAACTGGAGGACCAAAAACCCCCCATTTTCTGAAGACCCCAAGTGTCTTATAGGTTTGGTGGAATCTATTATGTTCACTCATTGCCCCACATGGGATAACTGCCAGCAGCTGCTCCGCACTCTCTTCACCACTGAGGAGCGGGCGCGGATCCTTAATGAAGCCAGGAAA